>NW_020356170.1:0-275890 GCF_002211085.1 Panicum hallii | reverse complement strand
AACACAGACGGGGTATCATCTCAACCATGATACCGCACAAAACTCCCGTCCGGCATCCTTATAGTGATAACGGAAATGTAATCATTACAACTCCTATATCGCGCGAGTGACAGGAAAATCACCCGACTTCTACCGGCCCTATTAGCGGAGCGTCTATCCGTTAAGGACTCGGGAGCATTACATTGGATTCCTAGAATTCATGCATCTAGGGTTTCACTTCAATTCCTAGACTTAATGCAAGATATAATATGGATAGACATAGATTGCAGTGTAAATAAAATAGTGGGATATGTCCGGGGCTTGCCTTTACTGGTGGGACTGAAGTCAGAAATGTCAATATCTTCCGAACTTTGGTTCGGGGCTTCAGTTAATCCTTTGGTGACGTTCACTTGGTCTTCAGAAACATCCTCCGTAGACTCCGGGGAGATCTCGTAGGTACCGTTGCCGAAGTAATCGTATCTACATGCAATGCGACATTACATTCAAAGCTGTACATAACACTACCTTACTTCACAATACAATTGCAACCTAGCATTCATATAACACACTATTCACATATCAACCGAAAGATCTGAAACTAAACTTAGATAGAGCTTTAAGAGGACATCTAATTATGATCGGCTACTTGTTGAAAGGTTACAACAGAGCCGATTGGAAACAACGAGAGTTTAGCCGATGGAAAGGTCTATCGGGTTCCTAGATGATCGATGAAAGCATCGATTACTTTGGCAGAGGAATGATTCCTAAAGCAGTTGTCTTAACTGGGATGTGCTTAAGTGTTATTCTAGGTAACTAGGTGTGGTTGTATCAACTCAATTACGTCAGCACAACAATTGAGTGACGTATAGCTGAATGGAGTGTGGTTAAGGGTATATGACCGATAAGTATAAGGCCGACCTCTCAGTCGATAGATCGACTGATAGAAGTGTGTGGATAAGGATGGAAAACTAAGGATGGATCGACCACATTTGATCGATATGGAAGACAACTAGGATTAGCTTAGATCAGCCGATAGAAAAAGTCCTAAGATTGCGTGTGCATCTCCGATACATCGACTATGTACAGCCGATGTAGAACAGAACAAAAGAACTGTATCGGCAGTAGCCGATACTAGAAAGGTAATGACCGTATCAGCTAACCAGCCGAGGGTAGAAACATACCGAAAGAAATGTATCGGCGGACAGCCGTTACAATGAAACATCATAGATTCAAAGGAAAACGGATGTTTAGCAGCTGAGCTAAAAGCCGACGTTAAAGCATAGCTGCAGAGATGTAGTGGCTAAGCAGTAGATAGACACGGACTAACATAGATTTTTATACGAAGAGAACCTTAAGGAAACGATAATCAAGACGAGGACAATGTCTTGAGGGCAGAGATATGAGCACTCATATGAAAGGACTAACTAAATATCACACATTTCTATCTAAGACATATATTCTATGAAGCATACAATATAAAGCACAATAAAACATTCATTCCCTAACATTTGACCTAAACCACACATCAAAGACTTCAACTCAAGATCACAACATAAAACTTGTAGAGTTTAACTTAGGGTTTCAACAAAACTGGTTTTACATTTTTATGAACTTCCTACGAAAATCTATGAAATGTAGAAGTACATCATTTTGAAATACAGAAAGCTTTGGAAAATTTACAAAGAACACCCTAGAACTTTTTAAAATATAGCAATCAAGTCCCTGGTCCGGGAAAACAGATAACAGGAAGATAATGACGATATTCCGGCAAAGGAATCGCCGGTATTAAGGAGATTCAAAGAAACAGGACAAACCTTGGTTATAGAAAAGAACGGACGGAAAGTGAAGTTCCGTGGCGATAGGATCGGCGAAAAGAAAAACTCGACGATGACGAGACTCCATGGATGCCGAAGAAGTTTGCCGGGGATCGCAGTGGGTAGAGAATGGCCGAAAAGGTAATCCCCGCGGTGATTTGTGGTCTTGCTCGGCGATTGACGAGGAATAGGAACTGCTGGATGTCATGGACTCCTGGGACGAGACGATGGAGCCGAATGGGTTCGCTGGGTCAACTCCTTCGCAGACCTCCAGGGTCCATCCGCTCACGAGCTAAACTTTCTTTTGCTCCCGCATCACTGGCTTTCAACCTGTTCGCGCGTAGCCTGTTGCTTTGCACGTGCCTGCGGGAACGAATGAAGCCGGCCGTCAGTCCTGCGTCGCGCGTCGGACTCGCGTCGCGTTGCTCCTGCTTCGACCTCCGCACGGATAAAGGGAGCTCGCCGTGCGTGTCTCCTCCGAGCTCGTCACGCCTGATCGCCGCCTTCGCTCCGCAACTTCTTCTTCTGACTTGTCGCACTATAAG
Organism: Panicum hallii; assembly: GCF_002211085.1. Lineage (NCBI taxonomy): Eukaryota > Viridiplantae > Streptophyta > Magnoliopsida > Poales > Poaceae > Panicum > Panicum hallii. The sequence goes on along the minus strand of NW_020356170.1, from coordinate 273,552 downwards.
CACTTCTCTGCCTCCACGAGGATCAAGGGAGCTCACCGCATCCGGTCGCCACCTCCACGCATCATTGCTCTGCACGTCGTTGCCCTGCATGGTTATTCTTCTTCCTCTTGTTGTCAGGCCGCACTCGCCTCAGCCTTGCCGCGTCGCAGATCCCTCCGCGACCGTCCTTGCCAAGGTACTGCCGTGCGCGATCTCGTCGCCCTTCGTGCGAGTCGGTCCCGAGCCGCCACGCCTCCCCTCCGCTCGCGCACGTCCGAACCGTGCGCGTCCGTGGCCCGTATTGCGCTGCTGCTCTCGCATCTGAAACCGCCCTGCACTTCACTGCTCGCTCCGGGCCGTTCACCTCCGCTCGAATCCTGCTCCTGCCCTCACACGCTCACGCCGCCTGCATCTGTGCCGTGCTTGCTCCGGTCGCCCAATACCTGCACACACTGCCAGCTTCCGCGCGACACTGCGCGCACGCTCGCGCCACCCGCTCGGCGTCGCTCACGTTCGCTCCTGCACTGCCAGCCGTGCCGCTCATGAATTTGCGTCACACCCATACGCCGTCAGCTTGTTGGGCACGCGCGCGTCTGTTCCTGGGCCCACCTCCCGCGATGTCCACGCGCGCGCCGCCAGGACTTTGCCGAGCCGCACGCGCCCGTGCTCAGGCCGCCCGTGCACTGCCGCTTCGGCTCCCGCGCGCGCTTCGCTCCCCCGCTTGCGCTGCCCCTGCACCAGCCGCTGCCTCCGCCCAGCTTCCGCTCGCCCCGCTTGGGCCGCCAGCCGCGCGCCCCTGGTCCGGGACTCCGCGCCCCGCACAACTGCGCCAGAGCCGGCCCCGCACGCCGCCCTGGCTCGGTGCCGCCGCCTGCGCGCGCCGCTTCGGCTCCCACGCGCCGCCGGCCGCGCAGTGCCCCGCGTGGGGCCGCCCACAGCCGCCGCGCTTGGGCCGCCGCTCGCCCTGCCTGCAACCGCCTGGGCGCCGCCCGCCAGCGCTCCGGGGCCGCGCCACCTGCCTCAGGCCGCGCCATCTGGGCCCGCTCGCCCGCCAGCGCCGGCCTCCGCCTGCCCGAGCTCGAGTGCCTGCTGCTCCCTGTGCCCGTGGACGGAAGAGAGAGAGGGAGGGGATAGGGATGGAGACTAAGGGAACAACGCCAGCAGTGGATTTAATGGAGACAGCGGAAGGCGCCAGGGATAAGGAGATAGAGGAGAAGGATGAACAGACTTCTCCAAGGACTTATGCGCAAATTCTGAAAACTGCAGGGACCTGTTTGTATAACTAAAATTTTCCCGTTGATGTAAACCCAAATAAAGAAATGCCCAAAACGAAAGTTGGAGAGTTTTTCAAACTCTACAATATTGCTTTAGGGCTCAAGTTTAAAAACTCAAAATTTACATTTTTACACGTGAATCTTTGAATAAAAGTCGGATTTGAGTTGCTTTTGTCCTAAAAGTATAATTTTATAAAATTCAGGACCTAAATGCAAGTATTTATGACACGTCATAATGACGGGATAGACTCGTCATAATGATTGGATAGGCATGTCATGATGACTTGCTCTTTTACACTTTAGCCCTAAGTAAATTTTAAAGTTACTTTTGTAAATCAAACATTTGCATAAAAGGACTTGTACTTTTATAAAATTACATAAATATCCTTATTTTTACCATTTTACCCAAAATTTTTTACACACTTCAACACACACATTTCAAATGAAACTTTCGGATAATTACATAATTTTTACAGGGGATAGAATAAGAAAAACACCTTTGCAAAATCACCCTTCCCTTATTTCGAAATTACCTCCCATACAGCACATTTTGCAAAAAACAACCCTAGGTTTTTCTGTAATTACAAAATACCCTTTTTACTTGCACTTTAAATTTTCAAAAACTTCACATAAACACACTTAACTTTATACAAAAAATACATATTTCACACTAACAAAATATATCTAATTTACAAATACATGAACTGTCACAGCCCTCCCCCCTAAAAAGAATCTCGTCCCGAGATTCGGACGAAAGGCTCTAAGGGGAAGAGAAGTGAATCACCCATTAAAAATGGCAAGAAGCAATCGCACTAGAAAAGATTGAGGTTGATGACGAGAGAAGGACGAAATGAGTATAACGAGAGCATGAGGAGATTGTACACAGATGAGTTTAATAAGATATGAGAGGAAAAGGTGATCAAATTCTCATAGAGCTAAGATCACAACATAAGGATGATAAATGTCGGCGACATTCATCACAAAACTCATGAATAGCAAGTAAGAATAGCACAAGAGACTGATAAGTGATATTTGAAACATTCTTGCTCAGAGTTTATTACCTGAATGATTTACATGATATTGATTGCAAAACATGCTCATTTATATTGATGCAATCAAGGGATAATGACAAAATGCTCTACTCAGAGTGCAATGCTCGATATATATATAGCCATGAATGTGATGCTCTGTTGAGATGTATGATTGCAATGATGATGCAACATGAGAATGAGGGATCCCATGCACGACCGAAATGATGCATATGCCACAATGCAATTACCATGATGTTGAGCAAATGATGCATACACCATGATGCAAGGATGATGATACTAGCAATGTATGCACGTATGAAATGCATGGAGTATGATGCATACCCTCATGAGTTGATGATGCATATGACTCGCATCCTACAACCGTTCTCTCGGAACTAACACCTGGGTAGTCCTATATCCTTAGACGAGGATCAAAAGTTAGGACACTAGTAAGGTTGCATAGAAAGAGATTGCAGTGGGGTTACGTCACATAGACCTAGTCACCAGTGCGCTCCTAATGGCTCAATCATATGGCTGCAGCGCACATGAGGCCTTAGGTTCCGACACGGCATCATGGTCATGTGATTAAACACCACCACAAAAGAGGAATAACAACCTTGTAGTGCCAACAGCAGCAAGAAAGACTTAGGAAACCGAAGACAACCCAAAGTTGTACCGGAGGCACACCCATTAGTTAGTCTATGGATTGTCGATGACGATGCAACACCATGCACTGACCAAAGATGATATAGGTTATGATGCAGGACTTTTACCATAAATCTTTTTATTTTACTCAAAATCATCTGAGCAAAAATTGAAGGTGTAGTTTTCAGATGTTGTAACCAGAATAGCCAACGATACCAGGTACAACACCAAGAAAGGATAGATAGATCACCAGATGATGGATTGAAGGATTTGCTGATGATTATCAAGGTTTAACCATCAAAGAGGAAGCTCAATGTTTCTGCCAAAGCAGATTCAAAGCGAAATCAAGGGTTTGATTTGGCTGTCAAACTAAGATCGATGATAAGGTTCAAACATGACTCAACTTACTTGATTCACAAAAGACATTCTCAACTCTAAGATAGCACAAGCAACATATTTCAGTACACCCACATAACAAACAAGGCAATCAGGTCAATCCATCATAACATGATGCATGCACGTTCTACACGTCCTCACAACCAAAAATAACTGCCAAGTAATCTTGGTCTTACGTGGTTAAGTACGGTGGCATCATATAAATACGTTTCTCCCTGTAATATCTAGTCGATAATTCTAACCGTTTAGAACCTATCGAATCGTGGTTAGCATTCCTGCAGAAAACACAATATGTATATACTGAACCTTTCAAGCCAGCATGTCATGAAAGCGTCCCCAATCATTACTGTTCACTATAGAAACAGCATCTGTACAATTACCGCCGTACAGACAACGTTGACATACGTTATCGAGATAACGTATTCACGGGGGTACCGCAAAATGCGGGGGTATGATCTGCGATCGCCATACCCTGCGCCGAACCATATACTCCCAATATAATCAACCGAAGTTGGTATATTGGCAGCATCTCAAGTAGGCCACTGCTTGAGAAACAGCGTTCGGTTCGCATCACCGACGGGAAGGCCAAGCTCTCTCAGTTGGCTGAGGATCCTTACCTTCTTACCTCATCGTCGAAGGTGTCGTTACAGAATGTAAGGTTGAGTTGTGCATGAATTTAAGTTTTGACAGAAAAGTAATGCTGGTAGTTAGGATTATGTATATACTATAGCCACCTCTATTTCCCTCATAAACATTACCCTAGGGCTTTACGTACTAAGCTCAATCCTTAACGAATCCAACGTAGTTTTGCCAAATACTTTGTTGGTCAAACTTTTATACTGAAAGTATTTTTAAGGTAAAATGTATCTCCAGGGTAACCTTATAGCTCTGATACCAGCTGTGGCAGAACCAACCTGAATTATACCGGCTCAAGTACGCGAGTCCACTACAGAGGGCTCCAACGTGCTTCAAACGGTATAATCCCTTGGCCTGTCGGGTAACGTCCCGATAAACCACCGATACACAGGATCAAATAAGGTTACCTCACACGAAGGTGAGTCCAGAGATACAATCACCATCATATTTTACATCCTAGAGAATTACATTACAAGAGTTTCCGAAAAGAAGTATGAAGTTTCACATTTAGAGAAAAGATTACAAACTGTAAAACTAGGGTTAAAAGCAGCGGAAAACATACGCGAAGAATTACAACACGTCGTCAAGGTGGATGTCATGCTAAGCCCAGACACGACATCACTCGAGATCATCAGTATTGGTCGGGGACGGATCCCATTCCTCGGACCAACCTTCTGGGAGAGCATAGGGCCAAGGCAAGGGAAGAGTAGGGTCTTCAAGACATCACCTGCAAAACATTTAACTAGCAAGGCTGAGTATACTAATACTCAGCAAGGCTTACCCGGGATTGGGTATACTTAGCCCATAACTAGACTTATGAGAGCTTATAATGGTTCTGGGTTTAGTTTCAGCTGAAAAGCAACAAAGAGTAGATCCTTAATTTCAAGTTTTAGCTTACAGATTCTAGTTAATTATCCATTCTAAGTAAGCACCTATATCTAAGCAAGCATGGTATAATCTTTGGTCAAGCATCATCTTTGATAACCATAATATTGCTCTTGTTACTCTATGTGGAAAAGGGGATAAGCAGTCTCATTTCATCGTGAGAGGCGGACGATTCCTGAATCGAGATTCAACCTTGCAAGGTAAACCTAACTCACACGCTTGGAACACCACAGGGTCGTTCCGAAGCAACCGTTTACCTTTCATTCCGACTCGTGGATCAGAGCCACCACAAGCGACTGCAGGAACATACGCACATCACTCGTGCAGGACATACGTCTGTAGCGCGACTACAAAACCCGTATTCCTGGTTGCCCTTGCAACACGTATTTCCTCAGTCGAACATAAGTAACCAGAAGAAGCAATCGAGTGGTGGGAGGTATGTCCACTCCTCGGGCCGATTGGTTACTAGGCTTACCGCTTACCCATAACTCACGGCATGTGGCTAGTACTTTCAAACACTTAACCCGCACTTCCACACACTGCGACCTTATCAGATTCATCAACACAGACGGGGTATCATCTCAACCATGATACCGCACAAAACTCCCGTCCGGCATCCTTATAGTGATAACGGAAATGTAATCATTACAACTCCTATATCGCGCGAGTGACAGGAAATCACCCGACTTCTACCGGCCCTATTAGCGGAGCGTCTATCCGTTAAGGACTCGGGAGCATTACATTGGATTCCTAGAATTCATGCATCTAGGGTTTCACTTCAATTCCTAGACTTAATGCAAGATATAATATGGATAGACATAGATTGCAGTGTAAATAAAATAGTGGGATATGTCCGGGGCTTGCCTTTACTGGTGGGACTGAAGTCAGAAATGTCAATATCTTCCGAACTTTGGTTCGGGGCTTCAGTTAATCCTTTGGTGACGTTCACTTGGTCTTCAGAAACATCCTCCGTAGACTCCGGGGAGATCTCGTAGGTACCGTTGCCGAAGTAATCGTATCTACATGCAATGCGACATTACATTCAAAGCGTGTACATAACACTACCTTACTTCACAATACAATTGCAACCTAGCATTCATATAACACACTATTCACATATCAACCGAAAGATCTGAAACTAAACTTAGATAGAGCTTTAAGAGGACATCTAATTATGATCGGCTACTTGTTGAAGGTTACAACAGAGCCGATTGGAAACAACGAGAGTTTAGCCGATGGAAAGGTCTATCGGGTTCCTAGATGATCGATGAAAGCATCGATTACTTTGGCAGAGGAATGATTCCTAAAGCAGTTGTCTTAACTGGGATGTGCTTAAGTGTTATTCTAGGTAACTAGGTGTGGTTGTATCAACTCAATTACGTCAGCACAGCAATTGAGTGACGTATAGCTGAATGGAGTGTGGTTAAGGGTATATGACCGATAAGTATAAGGCCGACCTCTCAGTCGATAGATCGACTGATAGAAGTGTGTGGATAAGGATGGAAAACTAAGGATGGATCGACCACATTTGATCGATATGGAAGACAACTAGGATTAGCTTAGATCAGCCGATAGAAAAAGTCCTAAGATTGCGTGTGCATCTCCGATACATCGACTATGTACAGCCGATGTAGAACAGAACAAAAGAACTGTATCGGCAGTAGCCGATACTAGAAAGGTAATGACCGTATCAGCTAACCAGCCGAGGGTAGAAACATACCGAAAGAAATGTATCGGCGGACAGCCGTTACAATGAAACATCATAGATTCAAAGGAAACGGATGTTTAGCAGCTGAGCTAAAAGCCGACGTTAAAGCATAGCTGCAGAGATGTAGTGGCTAAGCAGTAGATAGACACGGACTAACATAGATTTTTATACGAAGAGAACCTTAAGGAAACGATAATCAAGACGAGGACAATGTCTTGAGGGCAGAGATATGAGCACTCATATGAAAGGACTAACTAAATATCACACATTTCTATCTAAGACATATATTCTATGAAGCATACAATATAAAGCACAATAAAACATTCATTCCCTAACATTTGACCTAAACCACACATCAAAGACTTCAACTCAAGATCACAACATAAAACTTGTAGAGTTTAACTTAGGGTTTCAACAAAACTGGTTTTACATTTTTATGAACTTCCTACGAAAATCTATGAAATGTAGAAGTACATCATTTTGAAATACAGAAAGCTTTGGAAAATTTACAAAGAACACCCTAGAACTTTTTAAAATATAGCAATCAAGTCCCTGGTCCGGGAAAACAGATAACAGGAAGATAATGACGATATTCCGGCAAAGGAATCGCCGGTATTAAGGAGATTCAAAGAAACAGGACAAACCTTGGTTATAGAAAAGAACGGACGGAAAGTGAAGTTCCGTGGCGATAGGATCGGCGAAAAGAAAAACTCGACGATGACGAGACTCCATGGATGCCGAAGAAGTTTGCCGGGGATCGCAGTGGGTAGAGAATGGCCGAAAAGGTAATCCCCGCGGTGATTTGTGGTCTTGCTCGGCGATTGACGAGGAATAGGAACTGCTGGATGTCATGGACTCCTGGGACGAGACGATGGAGCCGAATGGGTTCGCTGGGTCAACTCCTTCGCAGACCTCCAGGGTCCATCCGCTCACGAGCTAAACTTTCTTTTGCTCCCGCATCACTGGCTTTCAACCTGTTCGCGCGTAGCCTGTTGCTTTGCACGTGCCTGCGGGAACGAATGAAGCCGGCCGTCAGTCCTGCGTCGCGCGTCGGACTCGCGTCGCGTTGCTCCTGCTTCGACCTCCGCACGGATAAAGGGAGCTCGCCGTGCGTGTCTCCTCCGAGCTCGTCACGCCTGATCGCCGCCTTCGCTCCGCAACTTCTTCTTCTGACTTGTCGCACTATAAGCACTTCTCTGCCTCCACGAGGATCAAGGGAGCTCACCGCATCCGGTCGCCACCTCCACGCATCATTGCTCTGCACGTCGTTGCCCTGCATGGTTATTCTTCTTCCTCTTGTTGTCAGGCCGCACTCGCCTCAGCCTTGCCGCGTCGCAGATCCCTCCGCGACCGTCCTTGCCAAGGTACTGCCGTGCGCGATCTCGTCGCCCTTCGTGCGAGTCGGTCCCGAGCCGCCACGCCTCCCCTCCGCTCGCGCACGTCCGAACCGTGCGCGTCCGTGGCCCGTATTGCGCTGCTGCTCTCGCATCTGAAACCGCCCTGCACTTCACTGCTCGCTCCGGGCCGTTCACCTCCGCTCGAATCCTGCTCCTGCCCTCACACGCTCACGCCGCCTGCATCTGTGCCGTGCTTGCTCCGGTCGCCCAATACCTGCACACACTGCCAGCTTCCGCGCGACACTGCGCGCACGCTCGCGCCACCCGCTCGGCGTCGCTCACGTTCGCTCCTGCACTGCCAGCCGTGCCGCTCATGAATTTGCGTCACACCCATACGCCGTCAGCTTGTTGGGCACGCGCGCGTCTGTTCCTGGGCCCACCTCCCGCGATGTCCACGCGCGCGCCGCCAGGACTTTGCCGAGCCGCACGCGCCCGTGCTCAGGCCGCCCGTGCACTGCCGCTTCGGCTCCCGCGCGCGCTCGCGCCTGGAGCCGCGCGCTTCGCTCCCCCGCTTGCGCTGCCCCTGCACCAGCCGCTGCCTCCGCCCAGCTTCCGCTCGCCCCGCTTGGGCCGCCAGCCGCGCGCCCCTGGTCCGGGACTCCGCGCCCCGCACAACTGCGCCAGAGCCGGCCCCGCACGCCGCCCTGGCTCGGTGCCGCCGCCTGCGCGCGCCGCTTCGGCTCCCACGCGCCGCCGGCCGCGCAGTGCCCCGCGTGGGGCCGCCCACAGCCGCCGCGCTTGGGCCGCCGCTCGCCCTGCCTGCAACCGCCTGGGCGCCGCCCCGCCAGCGCTCCGGGGCCGCGCCACCTGCCTCAGGCCGCGCCATCTGGGCCCGCTCGCCCGCCAGCGCCGGCCTCCGCCTGCCCGAGCTCGAGTGCCTGCTGCTCCCTGTGCCCGTGGACGGAAGAGAGAGAGGGAGGGGATAGGGATGGAGACTAAGGGAACAACGCCAGCAGTGGATTTAATGGAGACAGCGGAAGGCGCCAGGGATAAGGAGATAGAGGAGAAGGATGAACAGACTTCTCCAAGGACTTATGCGCAAATTCTGAAAACTGCAGGGACCTGTTTGTATAACTAAAATTTTCCCGTTGATGTAAAACCCAAATAAAGAAATGCCCAAAACGAAAGTTGGAGAGTTTTTCAAACTCTACAATATTGCTTTAGGGCTCAAGTTTAAAAACTCAAAATTTACATTTTTACACGTGAATCTTTGAATAAAAGTCGGATTTGAGTTGCTTTTGTCCTAAAAGTATAATTTTATAAAATTCAGGACCTAAATGCAAGTATTTATGACACGTCATAATGACGGGATAGACTCGTCATAATGATTGGATAGGCATGTCATGATGACTTGCTCTTTTACACTTTAGCCCTAAGTAAATTTTAAAGTTACTTTTGTAAATCAAACATTTGCATAAAAGGACTTGTACTTTTATAAAATTACATAAATATCCTTATTTTTACCATTTTACCCAAAATTTTTTACACACTTCAACACACACATTTCAAATGAAACTTTCGGATAATTACATAATTTTTACAGGGGATAGAATAAGAAAAACACCTTTGCAAAATCACCCTTCCCTTATTTCGAAATTACCTCCCATACAGCACATTTTGCAAAAACAACCCTAGGTTTTTCTGTAATTACAAAAATACCCTTTTTACTTGCACTTTAAATTTTCAAAAACTTCACATAAACACACTTAACTTTATACAAAAAAATACATATTTCACACTAACAAAATATATCTAATTTACAAATACATGAACTGTCACAACATTTTCATTTGAGCTATGGTTTGAAAGTTGTTTTGTCTTTACAGTGGAGTCCCTCCATTTTTGGAAAATTTCAGACTAGTCCTAATCGTCTACCTCCAGCCCCTCCCTCTCTCTGTTTCACCTCTGCGCCCGACCACCACCTTCACCGGCCGCTTTCTCAAACCCCAGCTGCCCCGCGCTGCTCTTCTTTGCGCCATGTGCCCTCCAGCGCCGCGCCCGCCGCTCAACACCCCGCGCTGGCCCTCTCCCTGCCCCTCCACGTCGCGCTGCCGCCGCCCGAGCCGCCACGCACGCCGCCGGGCTTGCCAGCAGCTGCTTCGCGCGTGCAATGCTTATCCTAGTCTTAAAGCTTGCCCAGGAGTCCCTCTCAAGTTCTTTTACCCATTCCACCATGCAGCATTGCTTCTCCTTCCTTCCTCCGCTCGACTAGCCTCGCCGGAGCTCCGCTGCTGCCTCAGATCGCCGTCGTCAGCCGCCTTCGCCTCCCACCCACTATCCAATGCTCCAGTAGCACCGTCGCAACCCACTGAAGCTCACAGACCTGTCCATTTCACTTTCCCGCACCCGAGCAGCCTAGACCACAGCGCCGGTGAGCTTGAGCTCCGCCGCCGCTCGGTCTCGCCGTCGTCCCGATGCTCCGTCGCCTCTCAGCCCCGTCCAAGCACACCACCAGCACCACATCACCCCGAGGAAGCTTTCTAGCCCCTTCCCCACCGCTCTCCTGCACTCCGGCCACCAGAACGCCGCCGTCATCCCTTGGAGCCCCGCCACCCGCCTCTGTTCACCGTTGACTTGCCGCCTCAGCCCCTCTCTGCCCCAACTCCGGCCACCCCTGTGAAGCGTCCCCCCCATCAGGGAAGACTTAAAAGTGTCGATTTATCAGTCCCAGGAGGCTGATAACACTTTTATTACATCAGATGGTACATCACCGTACAACTCTACGCGGTAATGGGCAGTGAAGCGCCACTATCGCGAGGATTACAACCAGAACCCACACTACTACACTAGCTACGAAAAGAGAATCATCAGAGTCTTGCGCCATGCGGAATCCAACGGTGGCCTCAACCACAGGCAAGACTGGGTGCAGGACGAAACCCTACTCGTTGTCTTCGGGGACGTAGTCTGGGTCTTCTACTGTAAAAATAGGAATGGGGTGAGTACGAACGTACTCAGCAAGTCCAATCACACCCACGGAGGGGGTATAACAGAGATTAATGCAAAGGACAATCCAAGGGTACGGTTAGGGTTTATTTGCGGAAAACTCGGTTATATGCAAGGGTTCATTTTGAAAACATTTTCAAAACAAGTTTTCCAATACCAAGGAGCACACGATGTTGATCCACACAGGATCCAAGTTTTAAATTGCTACCGGACTCCCCGTCCGCCGTAGCACACGGCACAACTGTCGGACACTTTCCAAACAACTCACACCAGCCCATCCATTCCCGGAGAGAAACACTAGTTATGTGACCACACCGTAACTTGCCCAATACCGTGGGCACGGCTATTCGAATAGATTTTAACTCTGCAGAGGTGTGCAACTTTACCCACAGGTGGGGTACCACAGCACGAACACCTTAGTGCCGGTGCAGATCCCAACAAAGCCATTACCCACCTTAGCTAGACCTGACTAGCCACCACGGGATCCATCAAGGGGTCATTCGACCTGCCTCCGAGGTTTAACCGGGGCATAAGTCACACAGAGCTTATCCCTTCTCCTTGATCACCCGTTGCTCTCAGCTCTCCTGATGGCTATCAGGCTAACTAGTGGGGTTTATGCTAAGCCGTTGCCCATACAACGGTCAAGTGGTTCGCACTACAAGAAGCTAGGTGAGATGTCACATCAACTCGGTCCTTAGGGGTGACAAGATGGATATCTCCCCTCCACGCTCAACCACACAGGTACGAGCACACCAACGGCAATTCACACAGAAATGCCATCCATCCCGTCTAACTCGTCTTTCAAAACCACATTGTATCCCTTCCCACACACACACATTTTCTTTATAAAATCAGGTGGTTAAGGTAGGGTTATCTCAAACAAGGGTGGCTATCCTACCATGTTTTCAGCACGCAAAACCATGCAATTTTATAAAACAGGCCACTGGGTTGTGTTTATAAAAACTAGGACAGAAACATGCATCAAAGGGCGGAATTGAACTTGCCATCGTCAAGTCCTTGCGGGAGGTCCTGATCGAAGCACTGTCCCTCGGGTTCGGGGTCGCAGAACTGGTCCTCGTTTGCTTGATCACAGTCTGGACCTTCCTCGTTCACTCCGTGTCCTACGACGCAAACAAACAGGCACACAATCAAGCACGAGAACTAAAAGCTTTTATCGTCGAGCTTGAATCGGAAATAATTTAGTTACGGAGGTCGGGGCAATATCTCCGGGTGGTTTCTTAATGGCATGGCTAAAACTATACTAGAAAGGGCGTGGTAAAGTTTCGGGTCAATCAGAGGTCGTTTCGCACATAAAATGACGAGTTAAAGGTGGCTTCAGGGGTTAAACGGGGGCCCAGGGGCTTGTTCGTAAATATCCGGAAAGAGTGAGGACCTATTTGCAAATCCTAGAAATATTAGGGGGCAGTGAAAAGTGTGTGGGGGGTCTATTTGGAAATAATAGAATAAGGTGGAGGGATTAGGTTTGAAAAGAAATAGTAACCAGGGGCTTTTCTGCAAGTTTTACAAAGGTGGGAGGGCTCTTAACAAATTGGGAAAAAAGGGGAGGGGCTAAGGGCAAAATTGCCCCTTCTTCTTCCTCCCCTCACCCGTGAAACAGAGGAGGGAGGGGGAGCTCGGGCCGGCCCCAAATCCGGCGGCCTAGGGGCCTAATCGGCTCGGGTGTGTGGGGGAAAAGGGAGAGGAGGAAGAGGGGGTTCCACTTTGGGGCTCACCTCGGGCGGGGGCTGCGCGAGGCGGCGGGCCGGCGTGGGGCAGGCGGCGGCGGCCGTGCGGCTCGGGTGGCGGTGGTCTGGGCGCGGGAGAGGAGGTAGGCAGGGGCGGCGCGGCTTGTGGGGGGCTAGGGGCTGCGGCCGGGCCTATTTATAGGCGGCCGGCGGTGGGGGAAAGGGGTGGCCGGCGGAGCGGCTCCACGGGCGGCCATTAATGGCGCCCGTGGCTTGCGGCAGGGCGCGGCCGCGCACGTGGGGGGCCGGCGGCGGTGTGCAGCACAGGGAGGCGCGGGCGGCGAGGCGGCACAGCGGCGCACGCGCGGGTACGGGCGGCTGGGCACAGGCGCGCGCGAGGGGAGGGGCATCGACGGGCGGCGCGGCACGCGCGGGGAAGCGCTCGTGCGCGCGTGCGGCGCGGCGACGCGCAGGCCAGAGCGGGGCGCGCGCAGGCACGGCGCGGGCAGCGAGGCCGGGGCGGCGCAGCGACGGGCGGCGCGGTGGCCGTGCGGGCGGCGCGTGCGCGAGCGCGTCGCGGCTCGGCCGCGCGCGTGCGCGTGAAGCGCGTGCGCGCGAGGGTCGGCGGCGCGCGGCGTACGGCGGCGTGCGCGCGAGGGCGGGTGGCGTTCGGGAGCAGAGGAGCAGGGAGGAAGAAACAGGAAGGAAAGAAAGGAAGGAAGAAAAAAGAAAAAGGGAAAGGAAAATGGGAAAAGGAAAAAGAGAGAAAAGGAAAAAGGGGAAAAGAAATAATGGGAAAAAGGGGAGAAGGAGAGAGGGGAGGGAGAGGCGCATCGGCGCCGGCCGTGCCGGCCGGTCGGCCATGCGCGCGCGAGATTCGCGCGTCGCACGAGGAGCGCCGGCGCTAATTGCGGCAGCGGTCGCGGCCGGTTGTCGTATCGCGGCCGGACGCTGTGCGGCACACGGCGGGGAACTTGACAGTGCGCGTGTGGCGGAGAGGGTCAGGGTTTTCTGTCGGTTAGGTTTTTAATCGGAACGCGTAGAAATTGTCGGGGCGTTACAAACCTACCCCACTTAAATGAATCTCGTCCTCGAGATTCGGCTGGCTCCTAAACAGATGGGGGAATTCTTTCTTTAGAGCCTCCTCGCGTTCCCAGGTGGCTTCCTCTTCTCCGTGTCTGCTCCATTGAACTCTGCATATCCGTACTTCGGAGTTTCTTGTTCTCCTGGTGACAGTGTCCAGAATTTTGACCGGTACTTCCTGGTACCGTAGATCCGGTTGCAGGTCTATTGTTTCTACTGGCACGTGTTCACCCTCGGGTACTCTCAAACACTTCCTTAATTGCGAAACATGAAATACTGGATGTATGTCCGACATTTCTTCTGGTAACTCCAGTCGGTATGCTACCGCTCCGACTTTCTTTAGAACTCGATACGGTCCTATGTATCGAGGGGCCAATTTTCCTTGCACTTGAAATCTTCGTGTCCCCCGAATGGGTGAGACTTTGAGATAAACAAATTCTCCCGGATTGAAACTTATTTCTCGCCTTCTCTTATCTGCGTAGCTCTTTTGTCGGGATTGAGCTGCTTTCAATTTCTCGCGGATCTCCGCTACTTTTTCTTCTGCCTCTTTTATAAAGTCGGGTCCTTCTAGTGCGCGTTCTCCAACTTCCGACCACATCAAGGGAGTTTTGCACTTCCTCCCATAGAGGGCCTCGAATGGCGACATGCCCAGGCTAGCTTGGTAACTATTGTTGTACGAGAATTCTGCATAGGGCAGACTCTGTTCCCAATCATTTCCATAGGTCAGGACACATGCTCTCAGCATATCCTCCATGATCTGATTCACCCTTTCGGTTTGACCATCCGTCTGTGGGTGGTATGCGGAGCTAAAGTCTAGCTTAGTACCCATAGCTTTATGCAAGCTTTTCCAAAACCTAGACGTAAATTGGGTCCCTCTATCTGAGACAATTCTGCTAGGCACTCCATGTAACTTTACTATGTTCTCCACATACAGCTTTGCCAGCTTTTCTCCACCATAATTGGTTCGTACAGGTATGAAATGAGCCGACTTAGTGAGTCTGTCCACTATTACCCATATGGAATCGTGTCCCTTTTGTGTTCTAGGCAGACCCACTACAAAGTCCATTCCTATCTCATCCCATTTCCAAACCGGGATAGGCAAGGGTTGCAATAATCCTGCCGGCTTTTGATGTTCGGCCTTGATCCTTTGGCAAGTATCACAATGCGCCACAAATCGCGCAATATCCGCTTTCATTCCATTCCACCAATATTTTTGTCTTATGTCCCTATACATTTTAGTGGATCCTGGGTGGATGGAGTAGGCCGAGTTGTGGGCTTCGTCCATGATCATCTGCCGGAGGTCTCCTTCCTGGGGTACACAAATTCTATTCTCATACCATAATGTTCCTTTTTCATCTACTCTGAAGCCTGGTGCTTTGTTTTCTCCAGTTTGCTTGCAGATCTTTACTAGCTCCTGATCCGAGCTTTGAGCCTCTCTAATTCTATCCTCTAGTGTTGATTGGACGTTCAGCACATGGCTGGAGCCTCGAGGAACAATGTGCACATTTAATCGTGCCATCTCCTCGCACAGGTTGTCATCCTTGGGTCCATAAGTCTTCCGGCTTAGGGCATCGGCCACTACATTCGCTTTTCCGGGGTGATAATGGATTTCCAAATTATAGTCCTTGACCAACTCCAACCATCTTCTTTGTCTTAGGTTCAAATCCGGCTGGGTAAAGATATACTTCAGACTCTTATGGTCGGTGTACATCTCACACTTATTTCCAATCAGGTAGTGCCTCCAAATCTTAAGGGCATGCACTACGGCTGCCAATTCCAAATCATGGGTCGGGTAATTCTGCTCATGAGTCCTGAGTTGGCGGGAAGCGTATGCAACGACTTTCCCGTCTTGCATCAGTACACACCCTAATCCTTGTCGGGATGCGTCACAGTAAATGACAAAGTCCCGATGAATGTCCGGTAGGGTCAGCACTGGGGCGGTTGTCAACCTTTGCTTCAATTCTTGGAAACTTCTTTCACAAGATTCCGTCCAGGCGAACTTCTTCTCCTTCTTAAGAAGTTCCGTCATGGGTCGGGCTATCTTGGAGAATCCTTCAATAAATCTCCGATAGTACCCAGCTAATCCCAGAAAGCTTCTGATTTCACTAACGTTAGTCGGTCGCTGCCAGTTGGAGACTGCTTCGACCTTTTCTGGGTCCACTGCCACACCTTCCGCGGTTAAAATGTGACCAAGGAAAGCTACTCTCTCCAGCCAAAATTCACACTTGCTGAACTTGGCATATAACCTATGTGCCCTCAGCTTTTCCAATACTACCCGCAAATGTTGCTCATGTTCCTGAATACTCTTGGAGTAGATAAGTATGTCGTCGATAAAGACTACGACAAACTTATCCAGCTCGTCCATAAATACTTTGTTCATGAGGTTCATAAAATAGGCAGGGGCATTGGTTAGTCCAAAGGACATTACGGTGAACTCAAACTGCCCATAGCGGGTGACAAAAGCTGTTTTAGGGATGTCACTTTCTCTAATCTTGAGTTGGAAGTACCCTGACCTTAAATCGATCTTGGAAAAGTACTTGGCTCCCTTAAGCTGATCGAAAAGGTCATCAATCCTGGGGAGGGGGTACTTGTTCTTAATGGTAACCTCGTTCAGTGCCCGGTAATCTACACACATCCTCATACTCCCATCTTTCTTTTTGACAAACAGAACCGGGGCTCCCCATGGCGACGAGCTTGGTCTAATGAAACCAATTCGTTGCAGTTCTTCTAGTTGCTTCTTTAATTCTGCTAACTCAGATGCCGCCATCCTATAGGGTCTTTTGGCTATAGGGGAGGTTCCAGGGATAAGGTCAATGACGAATTCTATATCCCTATCCGGCGGCATACCGGGAAGTTCTTCGGGGAAGACGTCTGGGTATTCGTTTACTACCGGGACTTCTTCTAAGGGCTTGGCTTCCATGCTAAACATCATTGAGTCAAACTTACTACCCCGGGTGTGGCAGATCACTTGTACTCCCTCGGAGTTTGTTAGGTGTACCACCTTGTCGGTACAGCCTATGAGACCATTGTGTCGGCTTAACCAGTCCATTCCAAGGATTACGTCTATTCCCCCTGACTTAAGTACTACCAAGTCTGCTAGAAATTCTACCCCACTTAAATTGATCCTTACCCGTAGACAGCCTAATTGACAATTGATGTCGCCTCCAGGCGTCCGGGTTAATAGGGGTGTAGCTAGTAGTACTGTAGGTATTTTGTGCTTTTCCACAAAATTTGAGGATATAAACGAGTGCGATGCTCCAGAATCGAATAGTACTGTTGCCAGAGCTGAGTTGACTAGATACTCACCGAGCACTACGCCCTGAGCTTCTTGAGCCTCCTGCGCATCGATGTGATTGACGCGGGCTCGTCCAAACGACTGCTGGGGCTGCTTCGTCTGCTGACTGTTGTCATTGTTGCGGACGGGCACACGGTTGGCACCAGTCAGGGCTGGTCTGGGTCCATTCACTGTGTTGGAGAAGGCTAATGCGGCCGGCTTATTCTTGGCGTAAGGGCAATTGGCAATGTAATGCCCCACCTCGCGGCAGTTGAAACAGGCCCTAACATTATTGTTGTCGGGGGTGACCTGGTTTGCATTACTTTGCGGGGCCCTCGTGGTATTCTGGCTCCTGGGCGGGGCCTGTGATCCTGTCACTTGCGACTGAGTCCTATACTGCATCGGAGCCTGAGATCTTGGTGCTATGTAGTTGGAGTTCCTCGGCTTTTGGAAGCGGTCCTGCTGGCGGGCCTTGCTCTCCAGGAATTTCCGCTTGTTGTCCTTCCGCTCTTCAGCTTTGGCCCTTTCCGTGAGGATAGCTTTGTTCATCAGGGTGTTGAAGTCCGGATAGATCTGGGGAGTAAGCAAGGTCCGTAGCTCCGGGCTTAACCCCTTCTTGAACATGTCTTGCTTCTTATCGTCGTCGTTCACTTCTTCCGGCGCGTACCGGGCCAATTCTATGAACCGGTGGGTGTATTCTTCCACCGTCATGCTTCCTTGTTGTAGTGTGCGGAATTCATCCGCCTTGCGCTTCATAGTGGCTGAAGGGATGTGGTAGCGGCGGAACTCCCTTACGAATTCTCCCCAGGTGATGGTAGAGGCATCTTCGGCTGCGGCACAATAGTTTTCCCACCAAGATAATGCTGTTCCGGTGAGCTGGTGGGCTGCCAGAAGGACTTTATCCCGGTCCTGGCATTCGAATGGTTCGAGCTTCCTCTGAATCACTCGCAACCAGTCATCAGCATCCAACGGGTTGCAGGATCCGGCGAAGGTAGGTGGCTTGGTCCTTAGGAAGGCCGTCAGCTTGTCGTTCATATTCTGCCCTCGTGGCTGCCGGTTAATGAGGGCATTGGCCAGAGTCTCCAGTATGAGGGTTTGGTTATGGATGATCTGCGCCAGGTCTCCGAGGGGTGGGGTGGTGGTAGTTGTTCTCCTTCTTGACTTCCCCCTCGGTTCTGGCTTACTTCTTGTTCTCCTTGGGGGAGATCTTGTTCAACGGGATGTGCTCCGACACTAGCGGCTACGGGGTTCCGGCCACGGGAGGCTCTCGCGATGCTTCGGGGAGCCATCTGTGGATTGGGTAAAGTGGGGTTATGATTATGTGATGTTTAAGTTGTTTATTTCGTATATAAGGCAGAATCTACCTTCTGCCGGTAGTTATATAAACTAGTAGCACACACAACAATTCAGCACACAACATTACAAACAACAAGCAAAACAATTTTATTTCTGCAGGGGAGGTACAATCTGGGGGCGAGACTAGGTCTCGTACTACTCGTCCAGGGTCATGTCCAAGGGCACAATTTAAACAAAAGGGGCTGGGGGTACATCACTAGGCTGGCGTCGGTCATTCTACTCGCGGGGCTGGCCTTCTTCTGGGGTAGAGAGGGTGAGCAATCCTCCGCCGTTCTCTGGGTTTCCATCCGCCGAGGGTTGTGCAGCACCATCTCTTTCCGCGGCGGCAGCAGAACTTTCCGGGTTCTCGGATGGGGCTTGTGGGTTTCCAAAGAGTGTTCCCCATCCTATGACGGGTGTCCCGAGTAAAACATGGTCTTCTCCGATTGCCGGGACAGGTGTTCCGCTTTGGGTCCAATCTTGCATGCGCCGGTCTCGGGCTTGCCTGAGGCTCTCTTGGGCTACGGCTTCGCTACTGATCGCGGCTGCGGCTCTTGCTTCGGCGTGGGCGGCTTGGATCTGCCGTAGTCTCACTGCTAGCTCCGCTTGCTCAGCTCGATGGGTCTGCTCCCTTAGAAGGTTGGCTTGTTCATCGAAGAGCTGGTCCAGGGCGGCTAGGTAAGTAGCTACTTGGTACAGGAGGCCTTCTTCGTGGCGACGTCGTTCCAGGTTTCTCATGCGTGCTTCCCAAACTGGGGTTCTGATGGCCGGCGGGAAGAACTTTGCTGGTGTGGGGGCGAGGTGTTCTTCAAAAATCCGGCATAAATAACGGAGTGCTTTTCTGATGGCCAAAGGGTAGGTGTCTTGGTGTCTAAACCCCGTGGCGGTCGCACGCCAAGGCTGGATGTCGGGGTAGCGGTTGCTCCTGGCGATGACCAGGATCACCCTGCAGCGGAGGGTACCATGGTGCTCGTACTCTCGGCTGTAGTACCTTGGGCGCTCCGTAACGCCAAGGTCTTCCAGGGTGTTGATCAAAAGGCTGGGGAATCCAGGTGCAGCTTGGCAATCGCCCTGGGTCCATCCTTCCTCAGCCATCTGAAACAGAAGTAGGGTAAACAACCTGGTACAGGTGCAAAAGCGAGTAGATGATATTTATTATTACAACAAGGGTGGTACAGTTTTCATGGATACGGGGTCGTTAGGGTAGGGTTTTGCTAGGGGTGCTAATCCTATCATGGGGATTCTTCCTCGGTCCTGATAGAGCGCTTCTTTATTGGAAGGAACCGATCCATCTCATTTTCGGTCTGTGTACCCTTATCCCAATGGGTCTCCATGGGTTCTTCTTCTTCTTCTTCGATCCATCCACCTATTCCGTTGCGGTTCTCGTATTCTTGCATCTGGGCTTGGAGGGCGGCTAAGGAATACTCGGCGCTCGCGGCTCTTGTCCGTTGTTCCTCCAGCTCCTGGGTTAACTTTTCAATCCCATGGATTAGCTGCTTCAGTTGTGCCGCTTGTTCGCGGTAGAGTGCATCCAAGCCAGTGAGGTAGATGGACAGGTGAGAAACCGTGTCTTCCAGGTCTTCTTCTTCTCGTCCAAGTCCCCTCATTCGAGCAATCCAAGTGCGCCCTCTCCCCTCAGCGGGTGGGAAAAATCCCATAGGAGTCCGCTGAAGGTGGTGCCTGTAGAGCACACGCAGTCGTCGCAGGGCTTTACGAGCGGCCTTTCGATAGGTGTCGGGGAAGCGGAAACCAGTGGTGGAGATGAACCAAGGGTCCACATCAGGGTAGCGGGTGCTTTTCTCCACAAAAACCATTACGTCGCACCGAAGGGTGCCTCCGGCGATGTACTCACGGTAGGCATACTCCGGTGGTTCCATAACCCCGACGCGTTCCAGGCTGAGCAATAGCAACTTGGGGAGGCCGGGCTCTGCGTGGCAGATTCCGCTAACCCATCCATTGCCAGCCATCTGGAACAAGGCAAAAGACCAGTGGTGAGTGTTTGTGCAGAAAGTTTCCAAATCGGGACAAATTCTAGGGCCTGAAAAGGGGTCTCGCTCCTAGGGTCACGTCCTACGGCCAGCCTACGGCTCTGATACCACCTGAAGCGTCCCCCCCATCAGGGAAGACTTAAAAGTGTCGATTTATCAGTCCCAGGAGGCTGATAACACTTTTATTACATCAGATGGTACATCACCGTACAACTCTACGCGGTAATGGGCAGTGAAGCGCCACTATCGCGAGGATTACAACCAGAACCCACACTACTACACTAGCTACGAAAAGAGAATCATCAGAGTCTTGCGCCATGCGGAATCCAACGGTGGCCTCAACCACAGGCAAGACTGGGTGCAGGACGAAACCCTACTCGTTGTCTTCGGGGACGTAGTCTGGGTCTTCCACTGTAAAAATAGGAATGGGGTGAGTACGAACGTACTCAGCAAGTCCAATCACACCCACGGAGGGGGTATAACAGAGATTAATGCAAAGGACAATCCAAGGGTACGGTTAGGGTTTATTTGCGGAAAACTCGGTTATATGCAAGGGTTCATTTTGAAAACATTTTCAAAACAAGTTTTCCAATACCAAGGAGCACACGATGTTGATCCACATAGGATCCAAGTTTTAAACTGCTACCGGACTCCCCGTCCGCCGTAGCACACGGCACAACTGTCGGACACTTTCCAAACAACTCACACCAGCCCATCCATTCCCAGAGAGAAACACTAGTTATGTGACCACACCGTAACTTGCCCAATACCGTGGGCACGGCTATTCGAATAGATTTTAACTCTGCAGAGGTGTGCAACTTTACCCACAGGTGGGGTACCACAGCACGAACACCTTAGTGCCGGTGCAGATCCCAACAAAGCCATTACCCACCTTAGCTAGACCTGACTAGCCACCACGGGATCCATCAAGGGGTCATTCGACCTGCCTCCGAGGTTTAACCGGGGCATAAGTCACACAGAGCTTATCCCTTCTCCTTGATCACCCGTTGCTCTCAGCTCTCCTGATGGCTATCAGGCTAACTAGTGGGGTTTATGCTAAGCCGTTGCCCATACAACGGTCAAGTGGTTCGCACTACAAGAAGCTAGGTGAGATGTCACATCAACTCGGTCCTTAGGGGTGACAAGATGGATATCTCCCCTCCACGCTCAACCACACAGGTACGAGCACACCAACGGCAATTCACACAGAAATGCCATCCATCCCGTCTAACTCGTCTTTCAAAACCACATTGTATCCCTTCCCACACACACACATTTTCTTTATAAAATCAGGTGGTTAAGGTAGGGTTATCTCAAACAAGGGTGGCTATCCTACCATGTTTTCAGCACGCAAAACCATGCAATTTTATAAAACAGGCCACTGGGTTGTGTTTATAAAAACTAGGACAGAAACATGCATCAAAGGGCGGAATTGAACTTGCCATCGTCAAGTCCTTGCGGGAGGTCCTGATCGAAGCACTGTCCCTCGGGTTCGGGGTCGCAGAACTGGTCCTCGTTCGCTTGATCACAGTCTGGACCTTCCTCGTTCACTCCGTGTCCTACGACGCAAACAAACAGGCACACAATCAAGCACGAGAACTAAAAGCTTTTATCGTCGAGCTTGAATCGGAAATAATTTAGTTACGGAGGTCGGGGCAATATCTCCGGGTGGTTTCTTCATGGCATGGCTAAAACTATACTAGAAAGGGCGTGGTAAAGTTTCGGGTCAATCAGAGGTCGTTTCGCACATAAAATGACGAGTTAAAGGTGGCTTCAGGGGTTAAACGGGGGCCCAGGGGCTTGTTCGTAAATATTCGGAAAGAGTGAGGACCTATTTGCAAATCCTAGAAATATTAGGGGGCAGTGAAAAGTGTGTGGGGGGTCTATTTGGAAATAATAGAATAAGGTGGAGGGATTAGGTTTGAAAAGAAATAGTAACCAGGGGCTTTTCTGCAAGTTTTACAAAGGTGGGAGGGCTCTTAACAAATTGGGAAAAAAGGGGAGGGGCTAAGGGCAAAATTGCCCCTTCTTCTTCCTCCCCTCACCCGTGAAACAGAGGAGGGAGGGGGAGCTCGGGCCGGCCCCAAATCCGGCGGCCTAGGGGCCTAATCGGCTCGGGTGTGTGGGGGAAAAGGGAGAGGAGGAAGAGGGGGTTCCACTTTGGGGCTCACCTCGGGCGGGGGCTGCGCGAGGCGGCGGGCCGGCGTGGGGCAGGCGGCGGCGGCCGTGCGGCTCGGGTGGCGGTGGTCTGGGCGCGGGAGAGGAGGTAGGCAGGGGCGGCGCGGCTTGTGGGGGGCTAGGGGCTGCGGCCGGGCCTATTTATAGGCGACCGGCGGTGGGGGAAAGGGGTGGCCGGCGGAGCGGCTCCACGGGCGGCCATTAATGGCGCCCGTGGCTTGCGGCGGGGCGCGGCCGCGCACGTGGGGGGCCGGGCGGCGGTGTGCAGCACAGGGGAGGCGCGGGCGGCGAGGCGGCACAGCGGCGCACGCGCGGGTACAGGCGGCTGGGCACAGGCGCGCGCGAGGGGAGGGGCATCGACGGGCGGCGCGGCACGCGCGGGGAAGCGCTCGTGCGCGCGTGCGGCGCGGCGACGCGCAGGCCAGAGCGGGGCGCGCGCAGGCACGGCGCGGGCAGCGAGGCCGGGGCGGCGCAGCGACGGGCGGCGCGGTGGCCGTGCGGGCGGCGCGTGCGCGAGCGCGTCGCGGCTCGGCCGCGCGCGTGCGCGTGAAGCGCGTGCGCGCGAGGGTCGGCGGCGCGCGCGCGTACGGCGGCGTGCGCGCGAGGGCGGGGTGGCGTTCGGGAGCAGAGGAGCAGGGAGGAAGAAACAGGAAGGAAAGAAAGGAAGGAAGAAAAAAGAAAAAGGGAAAGGAAAATGGGAAAAGGAAAAAGAGAGAAAAGGAAAAAGGGGAAAAGAAATAATGGGAAAAAGGGGAGAAGGAGAGAGGGGAGGGAGAGGCGCATCGGCGCCGGCCGTGCCGGCCGGTCGGCCATGCGCGCGCGAGATTCGCGCGTCGCACGAGGAGCGCCGGCGCTAATTGCGGCAGCGGTCGCGGCCGGTTGTCGTATCGCGGCCGGACGCTGTGCGGCACACGGCGGGGAACTTGACAGTGCGCGTGTGGCGGAGAGGGTCAGGGTTTTCTGTCGGTTAGGTTTTTAATCGGAACGCGTAGAAATTGTCGGGGCGTTACACCCTGTGACCGCCGTGAGCTCCTGAACCTTTTCCCCCACTTTCCCCTTGCCGCCGGTGAGTCCCCTCACTGGAATTTCATCGCCGTTGATCGGCTTCGCTGTTTAACCCAGCCAAGGACCCAATTGCAAGGATTCAAATCTTTTCAGGGTCCTTTCTGTGAAAAATCAATACCCCCCATCTCAAATCAGCCAACTTTGAAAATCCATAGGAATTTGTAGAAAAATCCAAAAATTATCAAACTAGTTTTGTTGTACTCAAGAAGTTTAACTCTACAACTTTGGTTATTAGAGTCTGATTTGAAACCAAATGCTTTTTGAGTTATTTTAAGGTTTAGCAAAAGGATATCTTAAGTATAACTTTTGCATGCTAGCTCTATTGCTTGTGATTTTTGGTGTGTAGCTCATTTAGGGTATGAGTGAGCTTGTGTGCAAATTTCACCTGCAGTACTGAACCCTAGCTTGAACTAATTTAAACTCATGCAAATCAAGCTTGAAATGGTTTGAATTTATTCAAACATGTTACTAAGGTTTTCATGCATAGATCTTTTTACCATGTGATGTTCTATAATTGAGTAGTTCATAGTAAATCTTTCAAGAATTTATGGTGCTGTTTTGCCTAAGGTTTGATTTTAAACTTGAAATTTGAACTTAATTTAAATGCTTTAGTTTCGGTTTTAAGAAATTTCTGAAAAATTCATAGTAAGCTCATCTGTTAGAAGTAAGCTTACCCAAAAAAATTCAAAGCCAGATCCCATGTGGATTTCAAAATAAAAATCAAACTTATTAACTTAATTCAATTAGTCCAATTAATTTTGATAATTGAATTAAGGTACAAAAGGGTAGACTTGATTTCAAATTCTTGCTTTATGAAGTTGTGTTTGTCAATTTGTTAGATTGCAACTTTATGGTGAAGTAAAGTTCTTAACTCAAGAACCACCTAATTCAAAACACTGCATATCATGTAGAGTCAACGACACTCGACGATGGAGTCTATGAACTAGTCCCGGAACCCGAGCAAGGGTTTTCTGAAGACCAGGTGAACGTCGTCGAGGATTTAACTGAAGCCCCGAACCAAGGTTCGGAAGTCTTTGACATTCCTGACCCTAGCCCCGCTCAAGAAGGCAAGCCCCGATGCATAACCCAGTATTTTAAATTACTACACTTATATAGTTTTATACTTATATATCCATATTATGCATTAAGTCTAGGAGTTGAAATGGAACCCTAGATGCATGAATCCTAGGAACCTATGTATTGTGCCTGAGTCCTTATCAAATAGATACTCTGCTAATGGGACCGGCAGAAGTCGAGTGATTTCCTGTCACTCGCGCGATATAGGAATTGAATGTTTACTATTTTGCAATCACTATAAGGATGATGGACGGGGTCATGTGCAGTATCATGACTTGAAAGGTTATCCTGTCTGTGTTGATAAAAGTTGATAAGGTCGCAGTGTGTGGTAGCTGTGGTCAAGTGTTTGAAAGTACTAGCCACATGCCGTAAATATGGTGCGTGGTAAGCCTATTACCTGATTTGCCCGGCGAATGGACTTATCCCCACCACTCGATATATTGGTTTCTGTTGCACACACGCACTGACATGTGTGTGTACGTTCTGCATAGCACACAGGAGTATGGTCATACAGTCACGCTGTATATGTACGTCCTGCATATTCGATGTGCGTACGATCCTACAGTCGCTTGTGGTGGCCCTGATCCATAACCCGGAATTTGATGGGAACGGTTGTTCGGAAAGTTAAGTTCCTGAACATGTGAGTTAGGATCCCTTGCAAGGTTATGAAATTTGATTCAGAATCATCCATTTCTCACGGAGATTGAGACCGCTTGCTCCTTCTGCCACATAGAGTAAGAACAGTAACTATTGTTGGAATAATCTTGATGGATGCTATTCTCTAACTTGCTTGTCTAGTATAGGTGCTTACCTAGAATGGTTAATGAAACTAGAATCTGAAAGCTAAAATACGAAAGTTAGATCATACTCTTTGTTGCTTTTGAGCAAAAAGAAAACCAGAACCCCTCAATCCTCCATGGTCTAGCTTCGGGCTAAGTATACCCAATCTCGGTTAAGTCTTGCTGAGTATTAGCATACTCAGTCTTGCTAGTCTATCTTTCAGGTATGGCTTGTGAGAACCAAATGGATAGTCCAGCCTGGCCATTCTCTGTTCTGTTTGACTGGTCCGTGGAGTGTGACCCGTCCCCGGCCGGCAACGACCCTCCGGAATGACGCCATGTTTCGGGCTGAGCGTGGTGTCAACTTTCGCGACGTGTGTAGTCGCGTGTTAATTTTTTCCACTGTGACTCTGAACAAGCTTGCATAGCTTGTAGTTTTAATGTTTGTATAAGTTTACTTTAAGTTTGAAATAGATTGTAATAATGTTTAATATTTTTGTGAATTAAAAGTTGGTGAGCTGTGGCAATCGTGGTTGAATCGGGCGGTGACCCGACAGACCAATGGGTTGTTCCGTTTGAAGTGCATTGAGTTAGTATCGCCTGTACGATTCTGGAAAGAAAACTCTGGCAGGATAAAGTAGAGAGTAAAGAGTGTATGGTTTTACCCCCAACGGTCTATCTCAGATTTTATTACTTAATCCAAGTTTGCATTAAAATCGATTTCCATGAGCAAGTTCAACTTCTAAACTATGCAATCAACCAAAAATCCAAATCAAACATTTTGCACAATCACAGACACTCAATATCCACACTTTAGCCAAGTTTATCACTCCACTCGACTAAAATAAACAGGCGCTCTAGCATTTTTTTTGGCAAAGGCATCCTAGGCTTATGAGGACATACAGAAAATTGCAGGCCAACGTCTACGGAAAGGACCAGACTAATTCTCGGAAAGGGCAAGAGAGAGAACTACCAAATCGAAGTTTAGAACTCAAGGAATAGAAGTAGAAATAAATTTTTTTGAGTTTTGCGGAAGCAAGGCAAGAGAAAAGAAATCCCTAAACTCGACCTTTTCTACCTAGGCTTCGTCCTACAGTCGACATGGCTCTGATACCAATTCTGTCACACCCGATTTACAAGGACATAAATCGAGCAATCATATATGCGCCAGGATCAAGTCACGCATATATGCAACAGAATTATCAAGATATCACAACACATATCACGAAATAAAAGCGTATAAATTGTAAATGAATATCTTTATTATCAGTTCAAGGAGTGCGGAAGTGTAAATTAAATACATGAAGAACAGGGCGCCACAGGGACGTCGGCTGGGAGACAAACGCCTAGAAATTGTCAAGTCCGCTGATGTAGTCCTCCACGTCGCCCTCTAAACCATGTTTCTAATAAAACATATTTTAACGAGACTTGAGCCGCTCAAGCACACAGCACAGAGGGCCACTCTCAGAATCAAGTTGCATATATCATTAATCAAATTTAATTAAAAAGGACCGTAAAATGTGAGAGCACAACACCTAGCACAACTAACCGAAATGCAACCCAAGGTATTTATATAAAGGATAAATGTGGCTAGGAAATCCTTATAGGCATACAGTATTAAAATGCAGTATGAAATTATATTTAAAAGTGATAGGAGGTTCATGTTATACTTGCCTTCCTTAAAGTTCTCCTGCTACTGCTCAAAGGGCTCTGAAGAAGGTGGCTCCTGGTACTCCTCCGATGGCTCAACGTCTACTCACGATCGTAACGTCCAAGCATGGTCCACACAGGCACATACATGCAAATAAGGGCAAAAGATAAGAAACAGTACAACAGTACAATAAACAACATACAAAACTGAGCTAAAGCTATTCTACGCGTTACAACGATCGCATGAGCACGAAAACCACCTAAAACGGAGCTAAGACGCGTAAACTAGGTCTGAAACAAGGTCTAGGGGCTTAACTGCGAGGAAATAACAAGTTCCAGGGGGTTCTGTGCGAAAACTAGGGACTTATACACAATTAACCTATAAACTTCGGGGTTAGACTGCAAAACTACGCGTCCAGGGATGGCGGACCCTATTGATGGAAAGCTTAGGGGCTTCGGTGCAAAAACAAGGGCTTAACTGGAATTACTTTTGAACTAACACGGAAGGGGTACTTTCTAATCTGGGCTGTTGGATCTGGATCTAACGGCTCGGGTTGAAGGGGTACGCTGGATCGAATCTCAACCGCGGGCTTCGAATCGGACGGCTCGGGTTGGTTGGGCGCGCGGGGCGGCGGCGCTGTAACGCCGGGGACCAAATCCCGCGGCGGCGCGGCTCGGGGTTCGCCGGACTTCATCGGATTCGATGCTCCGGGGGTCAACAAGGCTCGGGTTTGTGTCAGGGAGGGTCAACGCGACATGTGTAATCCACCTAGGGCCTTAGCGGGGCTCGGCGAGGCTCGGGGACGCGGTTGCGACGGTGGCGGCGGCTCTGCACGGCGGGGCTCGCCGGCGTGCGCGCGTTCGTGCGGTCCTAGGCACAGGAGCAGTGGCAAACGGTTGTGTGCGCGTGCGCAGTGCACAGGCAAGGTAGAACGGGCATCGGGTGGGGTCGTGCTGCGCTATAGAGGTGCTGCCATGGCGGAGCGGCGGCGGTGGAACGTCGGTGATGGCGGTCCGGTCTCTGCGGTGACCTAGATGCTATGACACCTAGCGCAACAGGAAGAGCAGGACCACGTGGTGCTCACCGAGGGCTCAGATTGACCGGAGCGGCAGCGCAGGGTGGTTGGCGGTGAGGTCCGAGCGGCGGGGACGGGGCGGCGCTCGTGGGGGAGGTCGATGCAGGGTGTCTCCGGCCTCCTGGACTCCATGGGTCGACTCGTGGAGCTCCTGTGGAGATGATACGAGGGTTAAGAAGGTTGGAGATTCACTGGCGGCGAGGAATTGCACCGCCTGATGGATTTCACCTGCGGCGGTGTCGGGCTCAATTCCAGCCACAACAAGGACTGGGATCAAGGATATCCGGCTCGAGAAGTTTCCTGGTGGGGCGGCGAAGCTGCTGCGGCCTTAGCCGAGGGGGAGGTGCAGCGGGGCGGCCGGTCCACGGCGGGTAGGGAGCTCGGTGCCGCGGAGCAAGGCGGGCGGTGGTGCTGAGAGGTTCGGGGCGGCTGCAGTGCGGCGGTAGGGCACAGGGAGGGTTAAAGGGGCCAATTAAGGGAGAGGCCGGTGATTTGGGCGTGCGTGCCCTGGTGGGGATTGCGGCCATGATCCGCGCGGGGGAAGCAGATCGTGCAACCACTCGGCACGATCCTAGCTCGGGGAAAGAAGCTTCTGGAAGGAGGGCGCGTACGGGAGGCTGGCCAGTGGGCTCGTGCTTGAGTGCGGGGTGGAGCGGGGCCACGAGCAGTGACGGCACGGCGGGGCGGAACAGAGGGAGCCAGCTCGGGGAAGAAGACGGAAAGGAGGGAGGAGGCGCCGACAGATGGGCCCGGGCTGTCAGAGAGAGAGGGAAATGGGGCGCGGCTAAGGAATGGCGCGGGCAGCTGGTCTGCGCGAGCTGGGCCGATCGCGGGGTGGAGGGAAGAACAGGCCGGCTAGCTGGGCTGGGGGGGAAGAGAAGAGCAGCTCGGGCTGGGCTAGAAGCTGGGTTGGCCTTCCTACTTTCTTTCTCTTTTCTCTTTTCAAACTCAAACTCAAACCTATTGAATTCAAATAAATTTGAATCCAACTCTAACCACGCAATCAAATAAAACTTATGCACCAGCATGAATGCACAAACATGTTGAACCTGAAATAAATTTTAATTCTTTGTGTAATTTAATTAGATTAAATGCAAGCTAGGCAAAATAAATCCTTAGAAAATTAATGGAGTCAATTTAAATTCATTATAAAACTCAAAATTTTACATTAGGGTGTTACAAAAAGTTGTGCAACCTCTCGAGAGTGTAAAACTGGTATACTAGCCGTGCTCATGGTCATGAGCAGCCCAAATCCTCCATCTGATTAGTGGGGTTTATCTTTGGTGGTTTGGCTTGGTTTCCAGTGGACTCTTGATTAATTTTAATTAATTATTTCTGCAACTTGGGTTATGGTAATTCATCCACTTGTAGTAAATAGCTTTAATAAAATTTGTCAAGATTAAAAGCTAATGCAGTTGAGTCAGCTAACCGTAGAGCCTCATAATTTGTGTTATACTTGTTGAGTACAAGTTGTGTACTCACACTTGCTTTCTCCACTCTTCTATTCTCTTTGGGATATCTTCGACTGCTGCTCAGTACCAGGTGACGTGGAGGACTACATCAGCGGACTTGACGATTTCTAGGCGTTTGTCTCCCAGCCGACGTCCCTGTGGCGCCCTATTCTTCATGTATTTATTTTACGCTTCCACACTCCTTGAACTGATTCTTGATTCAGTAGTAATAAAGATATTCATTTACAATTTATACGCTTTTATTTCGTGATATGTGTTGTGATATCTTGATAATTCTGTTGTATATATGCGTGACTTGATCCTGGCGCATATATGATTGCTCGATTTATGTCCTTGTAAATCGGGTGTGACAGAATTGGTATCAGAGCCATGTCGACTGTAGGACGAAGTCTAAGTAGAAAAGGTCGAGTTTAGGGATTTCTTTTCTCTTGCCTTGCTTTCACAAAACTCAAAAAAATTCATTTCTGCTTCTATTCCTTGAGTTCTAAACTTTGATTTGCTAGTTCTCTCTCTTGCCCTTTCTGAGAATTAGTCTAGTCCTTTTCGTAGATGTTGGCCTGCAATTTTCTGTATGTCCTCATAAGCCTAGGATGCCTTTGCAAAAAAAAACGCTAGAGCGCCTGTTTGTTTTAGTCGAGTGGAGTGATAAACTTGGCTAAGGTGTGGATATTGAGTGTTTGTGATTGTGCAAAATGTTTGATTTGGATTTTTGGTTGATTGCATAGTTTAGAAGTTGAACTTGCTCATGCAAATCGACTTTAATGCAAACTTGGATTAAGTAATAAAACCTGATATAGACCGTTGGGGGTAAAACCGTACACTCTTTACTCTGTACTTTATCCTGCCAGAGTTTTCTTTCCAGAATCGTATAATATCGGTCTCTTATAAGTTTCGTTCTGCTGCAAACAAATGGTGAACACCAGGAGCACCAACACCGGTTCTGGCCAGCAGGGGTAGAATAACCAGAGTACCAGCCAACCGATGCCGATGCCTCCACCCCTGACTCCGGAGCAGTTCTTCCAGCTCCAGATGCAGATGATGGCCACTCTGAACAACACAGTTCAGACTCTGCAGCAGATCCACACTCAGCCACCACCTCCTCCACCGCAGCAGTCCCGTGACAGGCGTGCAGACTTTCTGAGGGGTCATCCGTCGATGTTCTCCCATGCGGCCGATCCACTCTAGGCAGACGACTGGCTTCATTCAGTGGAGCGTCAGTTAGATGTCACTCAGTGCGATGACCGGGAGCGAGTTCTGTACGCAGCAGGGCAGCTACGAGGCTCAGCTCTTCACTGGTGGGAGTCCTACCCAGCTCGGGACCGCGATGCCCTCACTTGGGTCCAGTTCCGGGAGCACTTCAGGAACCACCACATCCCCGCTGGAGTCATGAAGATGAAGCACAAGGAGTTCCTTGCGCTTAAGCAGGTAAATTAGAGTAAAATTTTCTCTCAATTCCTTTTTGAGCTCAAGCCCACCCTTGTTTACCTCCATGAAATAGGAAATGCTGAGTAATTTCCATCATCTTTTTCCGGTATTTATCATTTCAGGGAGCTATGACGGTGACCGAGTACCGTGGCCGTTTCCTCCAGCTCGCTCGCCATGCCCCCGCTGAGGTTGCCAATGAAGGTGATAAGCAGGAGCGCTTCAAGGAGGGACTGGACGATCATATTGAGTACGCGCACATGAACCACCGCTTCGACAACTTCAACCATCTGGTTGACTCCGCCCTCAACACCGAGCGCAAGCGCTGGGAGATTGAGGACAAGAAGAGGAAGATGGCTCCTGCTGCATCTGGCAGCAACACTCGGCCTCGATACCAGCACCCTCAGCAGCAGCAGCAGCAGCAGAGGCCACCTCAGCCGTACCAGCCGCGATAGCAGCAGTACCCACCTCGTCCCCAGCAGCAGCAGCAGCAGGCGGGATAGGGCCAGAGGTTCCCAGCACCTCCGGCACGCTCAGCTCCACCGGCTCCACTAGCTCTGCAGCAGGAGTGCCTACTCCTCCTGCTGGACAGCAGGCTCCAGCATTCCCATGGGCGTGCTATCACTGTGGTGAGCCGGGACACTACGCCAACGCTTGTCCCCGGAAGGCGCAGTCTGGACAGCAGGGGCGCCCAGCTCAGCCCAAGGCGCCATCACAGGGCAGGGTGAACCACGTGACGGCTGAGTCCGCGGCTGAGGCTCCCAACGTGGTTATTGGTACGTTCATGGTTAATACCCACCCTGCTACAGTGCTTTTCGATATTGGTGCTACGCATTCCTTCATTACTCGGTCTTTTGTCGAGCATCATGGTATTCGTACTAGCACATTAAAGAATTGTATGTTAGTATCTTCACCAGGAGGGCAGTTGAGGTCTCATATCTTCTGCCCCAGAGTCAGTGATGCCATAAGGGGGGGTAGAGTTCAGTGCAAATCTGATGGTGCTAGACACCAAGGGTATCGATGTGATCTTGGGAATGGAGACCCTTGCTAGATGGGATGTCAGGATTGATTGTGCTCAGAGGACTGTCCACTTGTCAGCACCGGATGGACAGGAAGTCACAGTCAGTGCTTCGGAGCCCTCTGAATTTCTTTGTCAGATGGAGGCTAGACCCATGGATGGTATTCGCATGGTGTCTGAATTCTCGGATGTTTTTCCGAATGATTTGCAAGGTATGCCGCCTGATCGCGACATTAAGTTTTCTATTGATCTCTTGCCTAGCACAGCTCCTATTGCTAAGCGGCCCTATTGTATGGCACCCGTTGAGCATGAGGAAGTTAAGAAGACCATCGACAAGTTGCTAGCCAAGGGCTATATCCGTCGCAACTTCTCTCCTTGGGCTTTTCCTATATTGCTTGTAGAGAAGAAGGATGGCGCGAAGAGAATGTGCATTGATTATCGGGATCTGAATGCAGTCACCATCAAGAACAAGCATCCATTGCCCCGCATAGAGGATCTTTTTGATCAGCTTCAAGGTGCTTGTGTATTCTCGAAGATTGATCTGCTTTCGGGCTATCACCAGCTGTAGATTCGTCCCGAGGATATCCCGAAGACGGCATTCACCTGCAAGTATGGGCTATACGAGTATACGCTTATGTCCTTCGGCTTGACCAATGCTCCGGCTTTCTTCATGCATCTGATGAACAAGGTTTTCATGGATTATCTGGACACCTTTGTGGTGATATTCATTGATGATATCCTGGTATATTCCAAGTCAGAGGCATCTGAAGCTCGTGTTGCAGAGGCTGAGAGAGCACAAGCTGTATGCCAAGCTCATTAAGTGTGAATTCTGGATTGATGAGGTTCCATTCCTCGGTCATGTCATCTCCAAGGGAGGTATTGCAGTGGACCCCGGCAAGGTGAAGGATGTGCTTGATTGGGTGGTGCCGCACACAGTAAAGGAAATTCGTTCCTTTCTGGGCTCAGCAGGATATTATCGGAGGTTCATTGAGAATTTCTCCAAGATTGTGAAGCCCTTGACTTCCTTGCTAGAGAAGGGTGTGGATTTCTCGTGGACTGATGAGCGTCAGATGGCCTTCGGGGAGCTGAAGAAGAGGTTAACTACAGCGCCAGTCCTTACTCTGCGGGACCAGCGCAAGAGGTTCACAGTGTATTGCGGGATGGTCTTGGTTGCGTCCTGATGTAGGAAGGCAGAGTTATAGCTTATACTTCGCGGCAGTTGCGCTGGCACGAGCTGAATTATCCCACCCATGATCTGGAGTTAGCCGCAGTTGTACATGCTCTGAAGATATGGAGGCATTACTTGTTTGGGTAGAGGTGTGACATTTACACCGATCACAAGAGCCTCAAGTACATTTTCACTCAGAGTGAGCTGAACATGCGGCAGAGAAGATGGCTAGAGTTGGTCAAGGATTATGACCTGGAGATTCACTATCATCCGGGCAAGGCCAATGTTGTAGCAGATGCTCTGAGCAGGAAGAGCTATGTCAACATGGCCATGGCTTTTCAGATGCCTCAGGAGTTATGCGAGGAATTTGAGCAGTTGAGTTCGGGTTTCATGCATCACACCTCGAGTGCATCATTCGAGGCAGAACCCACTCTAGAGGCAGAGATCAGGCAGCATCAGAAAGAAGATAAGAAGCTGCAGGAGATCCGTGAACTGATCAAGATTGGCAAAGCACCTCATTTTAGAGAGGATGATCAGGGTACCTTGTGGTACAAGGGGCAGATATGTGTGCCAGATGTAAAGGATCTCAGGAAGCTGATTTTGAGTGAGGCTCATGATACAGCATATTCCATTCATCCGAGCAGCACGAAGATGTATTATGACCTCAAGGAACAATTCTGGTGGTATGGGATGAAGCGTTCCGTGGCAGAGTACATGGCTATCTGTGACACTTGTCAATGTGTCAAGGTAGAGCATCAGAGGCCAGTAGGTCTATTGCAACCGTTGAAGATTCCAGAGTGGAAGTGGGAGGAGATCACTATGGACTTCATTGTTGGATTGCCTCGTACTCAGAAAGGGTACAAGTCTATATGGGTAGTAGTGGATCGGTTGACGAAGGTTGCCCACTTCATTCCGGTGAACACTACTTACTCCAGTGCTAGACTCGCAGAGTTGTACATCTCCGGAATCGTCTGTCTGCATGGTGTTCCGAAGAAGATCATATCTGATCGAGGATCTCGGTTCACTTCACGGTTCTAGGAGCAGTTGCACTCCTATGGATCTCGGTTCACTTCACGGATGCTCGGTGAAGATTCTGAAGATGTCTGAGAGAGTTACTAGGAACAAGAGGATCAAGATGTGCCGTGTTCAGTGGAGTCACCACACAGCGGATGAGGCTACTTGGGAGCGAGAAGATGAGTTGAGAAAGACATATCCCCATCTCTTTGCAAGCTAGCCTATCCGAATCTCGGGACGAGATTCCTGTAAGGGGGGTAGGTTTGTAACACCCTAATGTAAAATTTTGAGTTTTATAATGAATTTAAATTGGCTCCATTAATTTTCTAAGGATTTATTTTTCCTAGCTTGCATTTAATCTAATTAAATTACACAAAGAATTAAAATTTATTTCAGGTTCAACATGTTTGTGCATTCATGCTGGTGCATAAGTTTTATTTGATTGCGTGGTTAGAGTTGGATTCAAATTTATTTGAATTCAATAGGTTTGAGTTTGAGTTTGAAAAGAGAAAAGAGAAAGAAAGTAGGAAGGCCAACCCAGCTTCTAGCCTAGCCCGGCCTGCTCTTCTCTTTCCCCTTCAGCCCAGCTAGCCGGCCTGTTCTTCCCTCCACCCCGTGATCGGCCCAGCTTGCGCAGCCCAGTTACCCGCGCCCTTCCTCTGCTGCGCCCCGTTTCCCTCTCTCTGTGACAGCCCGAGCCCATCTGTCGGCGCCTCCTCCCTCCTTTCCTTCTTCTTCCCCGCACCGGCTCCCTCTGTTCCGCCCCACCGTGCCGTCGCTGCTTGTGGCCCCGCTCCACCCCGCACTCGAGCACAAGCCCACTGGCCAGCCTCCCGTACGCACCCTCCTTCCAGAAGCTTCTTTCCCCGAGCCAGGATCCCTCTGAGCGGTTGCACGATCCGCTTCCCCTACGCGGATCACGGCCGCAATCCCCACCGGGGCACGCACGCCCAAATCACCAGCCTCTCCCTTAATTGGCCCCTTTAACCCTCCTTGTGCCCTACCGCCGCACTGCAGCCGCCCCGAACCTCTCAGCACCACCGGCCGCCTTGCTCCGCCGCACCGAGCTCCCAGCCCCACCGTGGACCGGCCGCCCCGCTGCACCTCCACCTCGGCCAAGGCCGCAGCAGCTTCACCGCCCCACCAAGAAACTTCTCGAGCCGGATATCCTTGACCCCAGTCCTTGCCGTGGCCGGAATTGAGCCCGACACCACCACAGGTGAAATCCATCCGCTGGTGCAATTCCTCGCCGCCGGTGAATCTCCGACCTTCTTAACCCCCGTAGCATCTCC
Organism: Panicum hallii; assembly: GCF_002211085.1. NCBI lineage: Eukaryota > Viridiplantae > Streptophyta > Magnoliopsida > Poales > Poaceae > Panicum > Panicum hallii. The sequence goes on along the minus strand of NW_020356170.1, from coordinate 238,082 downwards.
ACAGGAGCTCCATGAGTCGACCCGTGGAGTCCAGGAGGCCGGAGACGCCCTGCATCGACCTCCCCCACGAGCGCCGCCCCGTCCCCGCCGCTCGGACCTCGCCGCCGACCACCCTACGCTGCCGCTCCGGTCAATCCGAGCCATCGGTGAGCACCACGTGGTCCTGCTCTTCCTATTGCGCTAGGTGTCATAGCATCTAGGTCACTACAGAGACTGGACCGCCGTCGCCGACATTCCACCGCCGCCGCTCCGCCGTGGCAGCACCTCTGCAGCGCAGCACAACCCACCCGATGCCCGTTCTACCTTGCCTGTGCACTGCGGATGCGCACACAACCGTTTGCCATCGCTCCTATGCCCAGGACCGTGCGAACGCGCACATGCCGGCGAACCCCACCGTGCAGAGCCGCCGCCATCGTCGCAACCGCGTCCCCGAGCCTCGCCGAGCCCCGCTAAGGCCCCAGGTGGATTACACATGTCGCGTTGACCCTCCCTGACACAAACCTGAGCCTTGTTGACCCCCGAAGCATCGAATCCGATGAAGTTCGGCAAACCCCGAGCCGCGCCGCCGTGGGATTTGGTCGCCGGCGTTACAGCGCCGCTGCCCCGCGCGCCCAACCAACCCGAGCCGTCCGCTTCGAAGCCCGCGGTCGAGATTAGATCCTGCGTACCCCTTCAACCTGAGCCGTTAGATCCAGATCCAACAGCCCAGATTAGAAAGTACCCCTTCGGCATGGCAGCTTTGCTAAAGAGCCCCTGAGTTTCCTTGAAATCAACCCGCAGTCCGCGTTAGTTCAAAAGTAATTCCAGTTAAGCCCCTGTTTTTGCACCGAAGCCCCTGAGCTTTCCAGCAATAGGGTCCGCCGTCCCTGGACGCGTAGTTTTGCAGTCTAACCCCAAAGTTTATATGTTAATTGTGTATAAGTCCCTAGTTTTCGCACAGAACCCCCTGGAACTTGTTATTTCCTCGCAGTTAAGCCCCTAGACCTTGTTTTAGCCCTAGTTTACGCGTCTTAGCTCCGTTTTAGGTGGTTTTCGTGCTCACGAGATCGTTGTAACGCGTAGAATAGCTTTAGCTCAGTTTTGTGTGCTGTTTTATTGTATTGTTGTACTGTTTCTTATCTTTTGCCCTTGTTTGCATGTATGTGCCTGTGTGGACCATGCTTGGACGTTACGATCGTGAATAGACGTTGAGCCATCAGAGGAGTACCAGGAGCCACCTTCTTCAGAGCCCTTTGAGCAGCAGCAGGAGAACTTTGAGGAAGGCAAGTATAACATGAACCTCCTATCACTTTTAAATACAATTTCATACTGCATTTTTATACTGTATGCCTATAAGGATTTCCTAGCCACCTTTGTCCTTTATATAAATACCTTGGATTGCATTTCGGTTAGTTGTGCTAGGTGCTGTGCTCTCACATTTTATGATCCTTTTTAAATAAATTTGATTAATGATATATGCAACTTGATTCTGAGAGTGGCCCTCTGTGCTGTGTGCTTGAGCGGCTCACGTCTCGTTAAAATATGTTTTATTAGAAACATGGTTTAGAGGGCTAGCACGATGCTTAGTGCTTGGTTGGCCACTCTCCATAAGGACCGGTTCATAGAGCGACAACCTGGGACAACTGCGCAACCACAAGACTGGAATGGGACGGTCTTGACTTACTAATTACGTCATTTTGGTTTGGGAGTAACTTACCCGCGGGGCAAGAGGGGTGGTAAGCTTCAATGGTCCCTGCTCCTCCAGCTTGGTCTGAGCTGTGTGCTTGTACCCCCATGAGGTGGGCCCCATCATCGCCGATCCAGAAATCTTAGCGGTTACACCTTACTAACGTGGTCCTTTGTAACGGTCTCATAGTGCGCTTGCTAGTCATCTCACCTAAGGAAGTGTGATGAACAACTAGCGTAGCTCACAACTTGTGGGTAAAGTTGTGCAACCTCTCGAGAGTGTAAAACTTGTATACTAGCCATGCTCACGGTCAAGAGTGGGTCAGATCCTCCATTTGATTAGTGGGGTTTATCTTTGGTGGTTTGGCTTGGTTTCCAGTAGACTCTTGATTAATTTTAATTAATTATTTTTGCAACTTGGGTTATGGTAATTCATCCACTTGTAAGAAATAGCTTTTATAAAATTTGCCAAGATTAAAAGCTAATACAGTTGAGTCAGCTAACCATAGAGCCTCATAATTTGTGTTGTACTTGTTGAGTACAAGTTGTGTACTCACACTTGCTTTCTCCACTCTTCTGTTCTCTTTGGGATATCTTCGACTGCCGCTCAGTACCAGGCGACGTGGAGGACTACATCAGCAGACTTGACAATTTCTAGGCATTTGTCTCCCAGCCGACGTCCCTGTGGTGCCCTATTCTTCATGTATTTATTTTACGCTTCCGCACTCCTTGAACTGATTCTTGATTTAGTTGTAATAAAGATATTCATTTACAATTTATACGCTTTTATTTCATGATATGTGTTGTGATATCTTGATAATTCTGTTGTATATATGCGTGACTTGATTCTAGCGCATATATGATTGCTCGATTTATGTCCTTGTAAATCGGGTGTGACAGGTGAGCTTCACGGGATCATGGCGAAGCTAGAGGAGGGGCTATCGTGGATTGGGAGGAGCTGTGTTGGTCTGCCCACGGTGAGCACAGAGGTCGCCGGAGAAGAACTCGAGCGGCGACGGTGGATTCGAAACTCAGTGTGGGATGCGAGTGCCAGAGAGAGCGAAATGGAGGGAGGGGAAGCTACTGAGCATCTTAGACTAGCAAAGAAGGGTGGGGGAGGCACGCATGGGCGCTAGCCGCGACAGCGGCGAGGTGGTGGCCAGGCAGTGCTCGGGCAGAGGTGGGGCGACGTGGAGTGCGCGGAAGAAGGCTAGAGGAGAGAAGCTAGGGCGGCGGGCGGCTTGGGGGCGGCGCGTTGGACCTGCCAGAGCAGGAGGTGGCACCAGCAGAGCTACAGCGGCGGTGAGCGGTGGCGGCCGGCGATGGCAAGCAGCTGCTGGCGGCTCGGCAGCGGCGTGGTGCGCTCGGGGGAAGCCAACGGGGAAGAGCTGAGGCGGTGGGCGAGCTCGGGGGCGACGCATGTAGGCTAGGAGAAGTAGGCGGGGGCCTCAGGCGGCGCGGCACGGCGGCCAGCGGTGGCGCTGCTGCACGGCAGAGGAGACAGAGGAAGAAGAAAGGGGGAGGGGGCGCTAGGGGATGAGATGTAAACTCCAAAAACTCCAGGGACCTTGGTGTAAAGTCAAGTTGTCTCACTGTTTTATACCTCAAATGAGAAAATGGTCAAAATAAAAGTTGTAGAACTTTTCAAACCCTACAACTTTTATTTAGGGTTCAAAACCAAAAACTCAAATGATAGAACTTTATTTTAAAACCTTGGACTAATTTCAAACTTTTTAAAGTTTTTGTCCTTATTAGGGTAAATTTCATGTAACCTTGGACTTAATTGCAAGTTTTCATGCAATGTAATGATGACTATTACTTTTACACTTTAACCCCTAGTAAAAATTGAAAGTTACATTTGTAATTCAAATATTTGCATAAAAGGACTCATACTTTTGAAAAATTACACATAAGTCCTTATTTCCACACATTCACTCAATTTCACTCAATTCAATACATACATTACACATTCTTTCCTAATATTTTACTATTTTGACACCTAGGGTGTCACAACCTTCCCCCCTAAAAGGAATCTAGTCCCAAGATTACAAGAATGGTAAATTTGGAAAGTAGATACCTAAGGATTCTTAAGAAACTCGGGAAAGTTTTTCTGAAGATAATCTTCAGTTTCCCAGGTGGCTTCTTCTTCAGTATGATGATCCCACAAGATTTTGTACATCCTAATCTTCCTTCTTCTAGTGGTCCTTTCCTTGGTATCTAACATTCGAATGGGCCGTTCGGCATAAGATAGATCAGGCTCGATCTCGATGGCTTGATGTTCAATGATCTCAGTAGGCACTTTGATGCATTTCTTGAGTTGGGATATATGAAAGACATCATGAATGGCAGCCAACTAAGAAGGAAGACAAAGTTTGTAAGCTACTGGGCCATAGGCTTCGGTGATTTCAAAAGGTCCGATATATCGAGGCGCTAATTTTCCTTTTATACCGAAACGCTGAACACCCATAGCAGGAGATATTCAAAGATAGACATAATCTCCTACTTGGAATTGTAATGGTTTTCTCCTTTGTTCTGCATAACTTTTTTGTCTAGACTGGCGGCCTTAAGATTGGCTTGGATAAGCTTGACTTTATCTTTAGCTTCGGTAACTAAGTTTGGTCCGAAGATTTGGCGTTCACCGGTCTCAGACCAACTCAAAGGAGTTCAACATCTTCGATCGTACAATGCTTCAAAGGGATCCATTTGAAGACTGGATTGATAGACATTTGTCCCAGTTCGTACCATAGTGAATGATACAAGCTCGGAGCATGTCTTCAAGGATTTGATTCACTCGCTCAGTTTGTCCATCAGTTTGTGGATGGTATGCAGAGCTCCGAATTAGCTTGGTGCCGAGAGTAGACTGCAAATGATTGTCTTAGGGAAACCATGCAGTCGAATAATTTGATCAAGATAGACTTCGGTGTCAGACCCGGGGCCACGGGGCTGTGTACATCAAGGACTCCATATTGGGCTAGGGGATAGGACGTGTCCTGTACCTTATTTATGTTATATTCTATCCGCATGCGGAGTAGAACTAGTCGATACAGAAGGAAACTACTCGAGTTGTACTTGAGTACGATTCCTAAGCTAGTATCAGGCTAGGATTCATGTAACCCTGTTCCCCCGGATATATAAGGGCGGGCAGGGACCCCCTCAAAACCAAGATCACCAGATCAACATCAAGGCAATACAAACCATCATACAGGACGTAGGGCATTACGCATATTGCGGCCTGAACCTGTCTAAATCTTGTGTTGTCTGCACCTTCGAGTTCCTGATCTCGGCGCATCCCAACCCAAAACCTACCACCTTGGGTATACCACACGGTGGGTAGCCGGATAAAACCCGACAGCTGGCGCGCCAGGTAGGGGAGCGCATCAGAGGTCCCCTGGAGAACTCGATGGCTTTTTTCAAGTTCCCCAGTCCCGTGCTCCCTGAGGGCACAACTTTTGTTTTTGGCTCATGGGTCTGCGTCGCCAACGGCGCAGGCGGATTCCGTCGGCATATCATCGACAACACCATCAAGCTAAAAACACTCGCCGAAAGGCTCGACAATTTCGTCGATAATCTCGACGAGTTGCCGTTTTTTGATTCTGCCAGGGAAACCGAGGCAGAGTCTGTCACTACTGTTCCTTTCCCCGCGTTGGAGAAGGACTTGAACTCTCTGCTCCAGGCTGGGGGTTCCGACGCCACCGCATGTCGGGGGGCTAAGGATCACCTGGCCACTTGCGGGCTGATGATCACCACCACCTCCGAAGGACGAATCGTTCATTGGAAGGGGATGGATTTGTCTGATTTACTCGGGCTTGAAGACCGCTTGGTAGCCCACCTTGACCCTCTGCCTTTTCACGAGGGCAGGGCGTTGGCTACCATCACCGAGGGCTCGACTGAACTAGTCGAAGCCCCCTCTGAAGAACTCGCAACCCGCCAGGTGCTGATGGCGGAGGAGGGGGACGATGATGCCCTCATCCCCATCGGCGCGCTTGACGGGATATCAGAAGATGAAGGCACTGCCGATGCTGTCGACAAGAACAACGCCGAACACGATGCGTGGCGTGCCAGGAACAGAGCTCGTGCGGTTCGTAGAAGGCGGGCCAATGAGCGCATACGTTCTGCACAGCACGAACTCGACACTGAATTCGCTGGTGCAGATGAACGGGGTTTCAAGACTCCTGTGGCCAACATCGCTCGGGTAACAGCGTTACTCGAGCGAAGTAATGATCCCAACGTTCGACAAGCACTCCGCTATGCCCAACGGGCATGGGTCCAGCTAGACCAGCAGGCCCCGGCATCACTCGTCGGGGACGAGTGTGTCGGAGACAGTCGGAGCTGGGCCCCAAGTCGAACAACAGGTAATCGCCTGCGACCCCAACGCAGCAATAACAATGATGGTGCGGGCGGGAGTCAGGTCACCGGAGGGAGGCGGCAGCCTCCTCCGGCGAACAACCTGAGGCAGCCCAACCCCCCACGTCAACAACCAGACCTTCACCAGAAGATCAATGAGGGGCGTGACGCCCAGTCAGTCCTCGACTCGAGGCGACGGGAACGCGAGGTAGCCGAGCGGGACGATGCTGACTGCAGCGATTGTTTTCCTGCGTTCACTGCGAGATTCAACAGCTACAAGTACCCGGAGGGTTTCAAGCCGATCGGCATCACCAAGTATGACGGTAAGTAGGCCCCCCAACAATGGCTCCGCTGTTACTCTACTGCCATTGAGGTGGCTGGTGGTTCCAACACTACCAAAGTCGTCTACTTCCCGATGGCTTTGGAGCCTACGCCGTTGACCTGGCTGGAAAGCCTCCCCAACGACTCCATCGACTCCTGGGAGGGCCTCAAAAAGGTTTTCATCGACAAGTTCCAGGGGGCGATAACCCGTGCAGGAACCCGGCACGACCTCGCCCAATGCAAGCAGGAGCGTAATGAACTCCTCCGATCCTACACCGCCGTTTCTTCGATGTGCGGGCCACCATCGCCAACATCTCGGAGGAGGACATCATCGACTGCTTCTACAACGGCCTAACAGACCCAGGTATATATCGTGATTTTGGGCGTAACAGGCCGAAGATGGTTGCAGGTCTTTGCGACATGATGCACGACCTCAACCAGAAGCGCAACAATGACAACCGGGCTGACAAAGGCCAGCGGGACTTTTCAGGTTCTTCCCAAAAACGCAAGCCAGACGATCTCATCGCGGCTGTGGAATGTCCTTCGCGGGGCAAGAAGTCGACCACGCAGGAGCAGTTTGAAAAACTTCTGCAGAAGAAGTGCCCGTGGTGCGTCAACTCCAAACACGCAGCGATCGACTGCTTTCAGCTCAAGCGCACCTTTGACTCCCCTGGAAACGGCAAGAACAACAAGTCAACGGGCAAAGAGCCTGAAGACGAGGATCAAGAAGATAAATCTGAGACGCCCAAGTTCCAGGATGCCTCCAAGACCGTCAATGTCATCTTTGGTGGTGATGAAGATTTTTGCTCCAAGCGGGAACAGAAGTTGCTGCTACGGGAAATTCTATCCATTGAGCCGGTGGTACCACGACCACTCCGATGGTCGGAGGTCCCCATATCTTTTTCCCGTGCTGACGAATGGACCAGCTTTTCCGAGCCTGGGAAGTTTCCACTGGTGCTGGATCCCGTGGTCGCAGAAGTTAAGCTCACTCGGGTTCTCATCGATGGCGGGAGCGGACTTAATCTTATCTTCACCAGTACGTTAAAGAAGATGGGTCTGGACCTGACCAAAAAGCTTACTCCGAGCAAGTCTCCTTTTTACGGTATTGTTCCTGGCAATGCCGCACACCCGCTTGGAACGGTCGTTCTCCCAGTCACTTTCGGGACGAGGGAGAATTACCGAACCGAGTTCATTAAGTTCGAGGTGGCCAACTTCGAATCTTCCTACCATGCTATACTGGGAAGGCCGGCAATCGCTAAGTTCATGGCGGTGCCGCATTACGTCTACTTACTTCTCAAGATGCCAGGACACAGCGGCGTGCTCACGCTCCAAGGCGACTTGAAGAAGTCCTATGATTGCAACCAGGAGGCCATCCAGATGCTTCCGGAGAAGTACTCGCGGCCACACAGCAACTTTCTCAAGCTGAGCTGGACATCCCGACGAAGAAGGCGAGCCAATCAGGCGTCAAGTCGACAGGCGATGTGGCCCTCAAGTCGATCCTGCTCCAAGAAGGCGACTCATCCAAGAAAGCCATCATCGGTGCGGGCTTAGGTGACAAATAGGAACTCGTGCTCATCAGCTTCCTGCGGGCTAACCGAGACATATTCGCTTGGAAAACATCGGATATGCCAGGGGTGCCCAAGGAGCTGATCGAGCATAGTCTTAATGTGTATCCACAAGCTGTGCCAAAGAAGCAACGACTTCGTCGTTTTGCCCCTGATAAACGGGAGGCTATCAAACGGGAAATAGCTAAACTCCTCGCGGCCGGATTCATTAAAGAAGTAATCCATCCAGAGTGGGTAGCTAACCCTGTTCTTATATTGAAAAAGAATAAAGAATGGAGAATGTGTGTCGATTATACCGATCTCAACAAGCATTGCCCGAAGGATCACTTTGGGCTCCCTCGCATCGATCAGGTAGTCGACTCAACTGCAGGTTGCGTAGTGTTATGTTTCCTTGATTGTTATTCAGGGTACCATCAGATCGCACTCAAGGAAGAAGATCAAATCAAGACCGCGTTTATCACCCCATTTGGAACTTATGCATATAAAACCATGTCCTTCGGGTTGAAGAACGCAGGCGCTACCTATCAGCGCGCAATTCAGATGTGTTTCACCGATCAGTTACATCGGAACATGGAGGCCTACGTGGATGACGTGGTCGTGAAGACCAAAAGTCCTGAGGGCCTGATCGCAGATCTGGAGGAAACTTTCGCCAGCCTAAGGAAATACCGATGGAAGCTCAATCCGACGTAGTGTGTTTTCGGCGTCCCATCGGGTAAATTGCTTGGGTTCATAGTCAGAAACCGGGGCATTGAGGCCAACCCTGAAAAGATCACCGCCATCACTGATATGGGGGCACCTGCCACAATCAAGGATGTGCAGAAACTTACAGGGTGCATGGCAGCCCTTAACAGATTCATCTCCCGGCTCGGGGAGAGAGGACTACCCTTTTTCAGACTCTTAAAGCGCCAGGACAAGTTTCACTGGACAGAGGAAGCCGAGCGGGCCCTGCAGGATCTCAAGCAACACCTACAGTCGCCCCCGATCCTCACAGCTCCATTGTCGGGTGAGACCCTCTTACTTTATATTGCGGCGATAACTCACGTTATCAGCAATGCCATTGTTGTCGAACGCTCCGAGGAGGGCCATGCTTTTGGTGTGCAAAGGCCCATGTACTTTGTCAGTGAGGTACTCTCGGAGTCTAAGGTGCGGTACCCGGCGGTCCAAAAGCTTCTCTACGGCATACTGATTACTTCAAGGAAATTACGCCACTACTTTGAAGAGTACCAAATCACCGTGATCATAGACTTCCGCTGGTGGATATCCTACACAACCGGGATGCCACGGGTCGTATTTCAAAATGGGCAGTAGAACTGGGGGCTTTGTCGATCGACTTCAAGCCACGCACTGCAATCAAGTCCCAAGCTCTAGTCGACTTCATGGCAGAGTGGAGGGAAAATCAAGTTCCAAATCCAGTCGACAAGCCAGAGCATTGGATCATGTACTTCGATGGTTCTCTCAAGCTCGATGGCGGCGGCGCTGGAGTCCTATTGATTTCCCCAAGAGGCGAACAACTCAAGTACGTCCTCCAAATCCTCTGGGAGGTATCCATCAATGAAGCCGAGTATGAAGCCTTGCTTCACGGGCTTCGTTTGGCGACATCTCTAGGGATCAAGCGACTACTTGTATATGGCGATTCACTTTTGGTCGTTCAGCAAGTCAACAAGGAGTGGGACTGCAACAAGGAGACCATGGAAGCCTATGTACAGGAGGTACGCAAGCTAGAAAACAAATTTTCTGGCCTAGAAGTTCTTCATGTGCTACGGGAGCACAATGTCGCTGCTGATGCCTTATCTAAGCTGGGATCAACCTGAGCACAAGTCCCAGTAGGGGTATTCGTACAACAGTTGAAGCAACCGTCCATCAGCCCTTCCCCACAGGTCTCCTCCGGCACTGGCTCTGTACAGCCAGAACGGGAGGTTATGCTGGTTGGCGAGGACTGGAGAGGACCCTTTATCGACTTCATCCGAGATCTCGTATTATCGGCAGGGATGGACCCCAAGAGCGCTGTTGCCGCCCGCGTCATGCGACGGAGCAAGGGGTTCATCCTAGTTGAAGACAAACTTTATCGGCGCAGCACACGATCTGGAGTACTCATGAAGTGCGTCACAATAGAAGAAGGTCTGGACATATTGTGGGAAATACACGAGGGCGTGTGCGGTAACCATGGAGCGTCCAAGTCACTGGTCGGCAAAGCTTACAGAGCCGGTTTCTGGTGGCCCACCGCCGTGTCCGATGTCGAGGATCTGGTGCGAAGATGTCGGAACTGCCAGTTCTTTGGCAAGCAAACTCATGTCCCGGCCCACACCCTCATCACTATACCGCCTTCCTGGCCATTCGCTTGCTGGAGCCTCGACATGATTGGGCCCTTCACAACGGCGCCAGGAGGCTTTACTCATGTTTTTGTGGCTATCGACAAGTTCACCAAGTGGATCGAGTTCAAACCGATCGCCAAACTCACTCCAGACAAGGTGGTCGACTTCATCTCTGATATCTTGCATCGTTTCGGTTTCCCCAACACTATCATCATAGACCTGGGTTCAAATTTTACGGCCAATCAATTCTGGGAATTCTATGAAAATTCATCCATCGAGGTTAAGTACGTTTCGGTGGCACACCCAAGGGAAAATGGGCAAGTCGAGCGGGCCAACGGCTTGATCATTGACGGCCTCAAGAAGAGACTCTACGACGCCATTACCAAAAAGGGCGGGAAGTGGATACACGAGTTGCCACATGTTATCTGGAGGCTCAGGACTCAGCCGTCCAAAGCCACAGGGCAGACTCTGTTCTTTCTGGTTTACGGCTCCGAGGCGATTCTCCCAGCGGACATCATGTGGAAATCCCCAAGGGTTGAGATGTATAAAGAAGGCGAGGCGGACGAAGCACGATAGCTGGAGCTGGATTCTGTCGAAGAGGCTCGCTGCTCTGCTCTCGTTCAGTCAGCCCGGTACCTACAGGGGATCCGGCGATATCATGAGCGCAATATTAAGGAACGGTCATTTAGCATAGGCGACCTCGCCCTTCGTCGCGTTCAGGATGAGTCGGGTTGGCACAAGCTTAACTCAAGATGGGAGGGACCGTTCATCATCAAGAGGGTTACAAGACCAGGATCTTATCGACTAAAACACCCCGATGGTCAGGATGTACCCAATTCGTGGAATATCCAACACCTGCGACGGTTCTACCCCTAAGCAGACTCGCTTTCAATTCCTGTACGTGCCAAGGGCAAATGTTTCTTTTCTGGGTCAATATGGTAGCTTTGTGCCACATGACTCGAAATGTAAATTCTTGAATCCAATGCGGAGGCTTTGGCCACACTCAAGTTTTATACAAATCGACTACTTGCTACAGGCATATGGGTTGTTGCGATGACAATCGTGTTTTTTCAAACTGGTTAGGCCCGTCTGGCTCGGGTTCTATCTAACTTGTCTGACATGTCCACATAATGGGCTATATCGACTACTCTTGAAGTCGTTGCACTCAGGGTAGTTTTTGACTGTTTGCTACGGGCATCCTAGTCGTCGCGCCACAAACCGCGCGTTCCGGCGGTCGGATTTTATCTAGCTTACCCGATGAGCTCAAGTGAAGAGCTATTTTGACTACTCTCTGAGTCGCTTCACTCAGAGGTAGCATGTCCCTGCTACAGAGCAGACGAGGCTCTTTGACTTCATATAAGGCCACAGGAGGACTAAGGTGGTTTCTTATATTACAAATGTCATAAATACTAACGGTTCAATCCTGGACCATGTTTTCTACAATTTTTTCAGCTACTGGCCGGACCTCTAGCAAGTACTCGCGGAAGTTTTCATCACTACAATCAGTAGCTGTGCCCCCTGCGAGTACTTCTAGCCGAGCCTTTGGCCAGAAGGACTTTACAAGGCCTAAAGCATGACCCACGTATGTTGTGCCGGCCTCGGTGATGAAGTTGAGGATCTTTTGCGGTGCCCCGCGAAGTCGATCCAGCAGTGGTGGCTCATCTTCAGCACCGTCTTCCCGAGGGTCCACCATCTCTACGAGTTCCTGGGCTGCTGCCTTTAAGTCGTCAAGTTCCTTCTGGCGCTTCTCCTTCTCCTCGCCCAGAGTCTTGATCTGCTGGAGGCAGTCGATGAACAGTTTCTCTGTGTCGGCCATAACCTTCTGCAGACTCTCGACTTCATCTGTGCGGCGATTCAGCATGTTCTTCAAATCAGTAAGCAACCTCTCTTTATAATTTAAGAGTTTTTTCAGTTCTGCGGTGATAAGCAGGTTTCAGACCAAGGAGTACGATTTCGAGAATGGAATTCGACGTACCTTGATGGGTCTTTCGCTGCTCCGTGAGCCGGCCTTGGAGCTCAGTGAGGGTCCGCTCGAAGCCGGCCCGCTCCTGCATTTGTTCGTCAATTCTCTTGGCGGACTCTTCCAGCTTCATAGCCTGCTCATCGGCTTTCTGGCTCATATCCTGCACATTTACGTACGTCAGAGACAAACAACCCGAGCATGCAGCTATCAGCGATTTAGCCGAGATTTACCAGGGCAAACTTATCAATCGCCTTGATCATTTGTCACACGCGGCTTAGGTCGTCCCCTAGGAGGTGCATCACTTGGAGTGCGTCGTTGATCTCTCCTCCAGGGGTTGGTAACACGGTTGCTTCGCCAGAAGTACATGCACCCTCCACGACTGGTGGCTACGTGGTCTCTGTAAAGGACAGGTGTTTAACACAGCGATGATTACGGCAGAAGGTAGCTGGATCATCTACCTGTAACCTCGGCGGGCGCGGCAACGGCGGCCTCGACTTGCCCATCGCCGCCAGCTTCGCGTTCCGCGTTATGGAGCTCGGGCGGCGGTGAGTCAGCCAAGGCCACATCTGCCCCTTCTGCTGGTTCCGGTGCGTCGGCTTGCTCGGGCAAGGGCTCGGGAGCTGGAGGAGCCAACTCGAGTTCTGGCTCGTCCAGCATCACTGCTGCTGCTGATCTGTTCAAGACAATAGTAAAGCATCAATACTGTGATTACCATACATGGCTAAGGGCAAGATCCAGAGCATTACTTACACTTGGGATCGGATTATCGTTGGTTTCCTCAACATTAGTTTCAACGGCCTTTTCACCACGATGCTTACAGCCGGAGGTGTAGGCGTACCAGCCATGGGCGCTAGTGGCCCCGGCGTGGCGCTCGCCGCGGTGATGGCCACGGCACTCATTGCCAGTAGCAGGGCTGTCCTGTCCGAGGGCGCGAGCTGCTCCGGCACGGCACCCGCCACGGTGATGGTTACGTCGTTTGCAGGAGAGGATGACGGGTCCGCCCCAGTAGCTCCCGCAGACACAACTGCTGGTGCATCATCCCCGGTTGAGGGTATTTCGACTACTTTCCGTCGCTGGGGGCTGGGCAAAGAAGACGAAGGACTACAAAACAGTATTATCAGTATTCAGCAGAACAACTCGATAACTTCATAGCTTGATAGGCACTTACCTGGCAAGGTCAGCGGCGCCGGCTTTACGTTTCTACATCTCCCGACGCCGCCGAGGGATCAGAGGCGCGTCGTCGGACCACTCCACGGATGATCCGGAGGAGTTGTTTGCTTGTGCCCTTCTCTCGTTTGGCCTGCTGCTCTCGGTCGACTCGTTGCCAGTGGTCTTCGCTTTTTCTGCTGCGGCCGCGGTGCTGGGCAACAAGTGATAGGGTCGGGGCAGATCGGGTTGCGGTGGGTAATTCCGGTATAACGCTGTTTGATCCTATGACAAGTTTATCAGTCAGTTATACTTCACAACATCAAAGAAGAAGTCGAGCGGTTGAATACTTACTGATAGTGGCCGGTTCTGGGCTGAAAATCCTGCTGGAACGTATGGGACGGTTTCCACGTCCAGTAGAATTCGCTTGACGTGAACAAGCGCTGCGTCGTCTCCGAGCTCCTCTGCGCACATACGAGATGGGTCTTCAGTACCCATGTACTCAAATCCTAATGTGTGGCGCTGTTGGATGGGTTGGATTCGGCGTTTGAAGAATGACATCATTATAGATGCCCCGGTTACCCCCGCCTCCTTGTGTGCGGTGATCAACTCAAGCAGCTGTGACAGTTCGTGTATTTGTAATGCTAGGCATATATTTTGTTAGTGTGAAGTATGTGTTTGTTAGTGTAAAGCTTGTGTGTGTTTATGTGAAGCTTTTGAAAATTTAAAAGTGCAAGTAAAAAGGGTATTTTTGTAATTACAGAAAAACCTAGGGTTGTTTTTGCAAAATGTATTTGGATGGGAGGTAATATCAAAATGAATGAAGGGTAGTTTTGCAAATATGTTTTTCTTATTTTATATCTTGTAAAAATATATCTTTATCCAAAAAGTTGCATTAGAAATGCATGTGTTGAATTGTGTAAAAGTTTGGGTAAAATGGTAAAATTAAGGGTGTTTATCTAATTTTATAAAAGTATAAGTCCTTTTGTGTAAGTATTTGATTTACAAAAGTAACTTTCAAATTTACTCAGGACTAAAGTGTAAAAGTGCAAGTCATCATGACATGTCTATCCAATCATTATGACGAGTCTATCCCGTCATCATGACGTGTCATAAATGCTTGCATTTAGGTCCTGAATTTTATAAAGTTACGCTCTTTAGGACAAAAGCAATTCAAATCCAATCTTTGTTCAAAAATTCACGTGTAAAAATGCAAGTTTTAAGTTTTTGAACTTGGGCCCTAAAGCAATGTTGTAGAGTTTGAAAAGCTCTCCAACTTTCGTTTTGGGCATTTCTTCATTCGGGTTTTAGATTGATGGGAAATTTTGTTTTTTTACAAATAAGTCCCTGCAGTTTTCTGAAATTGCGTTTAGGCCCTTGGGAAAGTCCATCTGTTCTTCTTCTCTCCTCTTCCTTATCCTGACGTTTCCCTTCTTTTTCTTTCCCCCAACCGGCAGCTCCATCCAAGTTCCACTTTTCTTCCTCCCTGCCTCCTTCGGTTCCTTCCTCGGGCGGAGCAAAGCGCGGCCTAGGCGTGGGCGCGCAGGCGCGCAGCGCGGGGTGCATGCGCAGGGCGGCGGCCCGGCGTGCGAGGCACGCGGCGCGGGATGGCTCGCGAGCGGAGCGGCGTGCGGCTGGCGGCAGCGGCTCGGGCGCTGGCGGCTGGGCGGAGCGCGCTGGCGCGGGCGCTGCGCGGCGCAGGCAGGCGAGCAGCGGGCGCGGCTGCGGCTCGGCTCGGGCGCGCGAGCGCGGTGAGCGGGCAAGCGCAGGCGCGAGCGCGCGCGGGAGGCTGCGGGCAAGCCAGGCAGCGGGCGCCAGCGCGAGGAGCGGGCCGGGCGCGTGCAGCTGGTGGGCGGAGCGCACTGGCGGGCGCGCGGCGGCGTGGCTGGCGCGTAGGAGGTCAACGCGGTTCGGCCCAGGAGCAGGTGCACGCGAAGTGGAGCAGCGCGCGGCTCAGACGGTGTTGGTGCTGGAGCAGAGCGCGTGGGAGCAGACCGTGTAGGTGGAGCCACGGCGCAGGCAGCAAGCGACGCAAGCGGGTTGGTGCGCGGCGCTGGCGACGTTGGGGTGGAACAGGGCAGCGGCCATAGCACGCAGAGCAGCTCGGCGCCGAGCGGGTGGCGCGAGCGTGCACGCGATGGCGCACGGAAGTTGACGGTGTGGGCAGGAGTAGGCCCAGGTGGCGCGAGCACGCGTGGAGGGGCGCGGGAGTGAAGCAGATGGGGGAAACCGGCGATGCAGGGCGGCTTGGTTGGAGCGCGGACACAAGGAGTCGGCAAGGGTGTGGCAGATGCGAGTGCGCGGGTGGAGCAACGCGTGCGCGGCAGAGCAGAGCAGCGCGCAGCTAAGGCACGGCACAGACGCAGGCGGCGTAGGCATGTGAGCGCAAGAGCAGGACCCGAGCGGAGGTGAACGGTCCGGAGCAAGCAGTGGCGCGTAGAGCGGATTCAGACGCGTGAGCGGCAGCACCATGCGGGCCAAGGACGCGCGCGGTTCGAGCGTGCGCGGGAGAAATGCGGCAAGGCCGAAGCAAGCGACGCCGAGCCCCTGCGCAAGGACCGGTGGTGCGTAGCGGGGCTTCTGCGCGAGAAGCGGGAACACGGTGGCGTCGACCCTGACTACGCCACGATGATCTTTGGTGGTGCAGGAGTGGCCGTATCGATGATGCAGTTAAGTTGTTCGACGAAATGTTGACCGCGGGAGAAGTGATGCCAACTGCGGTGATGTGCAATGCATTGATCGGAGGCCGTCGGGGAGAGGGCAACGGAAGGCACGGCCCTAGTGCAAGCAGACCACGGTCCTCGCGAAGGCGAAGGTGTGAGTATGGCGTGGCGAATCAGAAAGAGAAGCCGCGGAGCGAAGGCAGTGGTCGGGCGTGACGAGCTCGGAGGAGATGCGGTGCAGCCAGGCATGACGAGCTCCCTTCATCTATGCGGAAGTCGAGGCGGGAGCAACGCGACGTGGGTTTGACGTGCAACGCATGACCAGCGGCGGTGATAGGTCAAACCGGATGACGTCGCAATAGGTGGAGAGGACGGTGAAGTTACAGGACCCAGAGGTCCGAGCGGAACTGAACCGGCGCATTCGCGAGTGCGAGCGGAAGCGTTCTACCGGTGGCCGGCTCAGCTCGTGAGCAGGAAAATCCTGGGGTTCGCGGAAAAGTCGGTATAGCGAACCCGTTCGGCTCCATCATCTTACTCTATGATCCACGACATCCAACAGTTCGTATCCCTCGTGGCTCGCTCAACCGCTATCACCACGAGTCACCACGAAGACTACTCCTTCGGCCATCTTCCACCCACGGCAACTCTTCCCGGCAAACTTCTTCGTCATCTACGGAATCTCGTCACCGTCGAGCTCATCCTATCGCCAATCCTATTCACCGCGGGAATTCACTTTCCGCGTGTTCTCCTTCATAACCAAGGCTACCCCAAGGTTTGCCCCATTTCACTGAATCTTTCTAATGCCGGCGATTCCTTTGCCGGAATATCATCGTTATTTCCTATTCTCTGTTATCCCCGACCAGGGACTTAATTGCTGTGATTTAGAAAGTTCTAGCGTGTTTTCTGTAAGATTTCCAGAGCTTTCTTTATTTCAAATCAATGAACTCCTACATTTCATAGAATTTCGTAAGGAGTTCATAAAAATGCAAAATCAGTTTTGTCTGAATCCTTAGGTTAAAGTTTACAAGTTTTATGTTGTGCTCTTGAATTGAAAGTCTTGATTTGTGGTAGGGGTTAAATGTTAAGAAATGAATGCCTTGTTTGTACCTTATATTGTATGCATGTGTTATAGCTGAAAGATAAATTATAGGGTGTATGTTTTAAGTGGAGAAGTGTGACAGTTAGTTAATCCTATCACCCTAGTGCTCATATCCCTACCATCCAGACATTGTCCTCATCTTGATTGCTGTTTCTTTAAGTTCCCTGTCGTATAAAGATCCTTGTCAGTTCAGGTGTATTTGCTGCTTAGCTAATACATCTCTGTAGCTATGCTTCAGTGGCAGCTATTAGCCCAGCCGCTAAGCATCCGTTTCCTTAAGTCTATGTTGTTCCTGTGTAACAGCTGTCAGTCGATACTTCTACCATCGGCTGGTTAGCTGATACGATTGTTACCTTTCTAGTATCGGCTACTGCCGATACAGTTCTTTTGTTTTGTCCTACATCGACTGCATATAGTCAATATATCAAAGGTGTATACACAATCTTAGGGTTCTTGCCATCGACCTATCCAAGCCGATTTTAGTTGCTCTCCATATCAGTTATGGCCGATCAATCCTTAGTTTTCTCATCCTTATCCATATACTTCTATCAGTCAATTTATCGACTGAGAGATCGGCTATATATCTATCGGTCATATACCCTTAACCACACTCCATTCGGCTATACGTCACTCAATTGTTGTGCTGACGTAATCGAGTCGATATAACCACACTTAGTTACCTAGAATAACACTTAAGCACATCTCAGTTAAGACAACTGCTTTAGGAATTATCCTTCTGCCAAAGTAATAGATGCTTCATCGATCATCTAGGAACCCGATGCACCTTTCCATCGGCTAAACCCCTGTTGTTTCTAATCGGCTCTGTCGTAATCTTCAACCAATAGCTGATTCCAATTAGTTGTCCACCTAAGGCTCTATTCAAGTTTAGTTTCGGATCTTTTTGGTTATTATATGAGTAATATGTTAAATGAGTGTTGGATTGCAACATTATTGTGAAGTAAGATAGTTTTATGTGCACACTTTGAATGTAATGTTGCATTGCATGTAGATACGACTACTTTCGGAAACAGTACCTACGAGATCTCCCCGGAGTCTACAAAGGATTTTCGTAAAGACCAAATGAACGTCACCAAGGGATTAACTGAAGCCCCGAACCAAAGTTCGGAAGATATTGAAATTTCTGACTTCAGTCCCACCAGTAAAGGCAAGCCCCGGTGCACATCCCAATATTTCAAGTTATTACAATTTCATTATTATATTATATATCTTGCATTACGTCTAGGAGTTGAGATGAAACCCTAGTTGCATAAAATCTTAAAGAACCAATGTACCGTACCTGAGTCCAAACCGTTTAGATGCTCTGCTAAATAGGACCGGTACAAGTCGAGTGATTTCCTGTCACTCGCGCGATATAGGAGTTGTAATGTTTACATTCCTGTTATCACTATAAGGATGAAGGACGGGAGTTTTATGAGGTATCATGGTAGAGGTGATACCCCGTCTGTGTTGTTGAATTTGATAAGGTCGCGGTGTGTGCCGATCGGGGTTAAGCGTTTGAAAGTACTAACCACATGCCGCGAAATATGGTAAGCGGTAAGCCTAGTAGCCAATCGGCCCGAGGAGTGGACATACCTCCCACCACTCGTCTTGCTTCTTCTGGTTACTGATGTTCGACGTGTGGGAATACGTGTTGCAAGGGCAACCAGGAGTACGGGTTTTGTAGTCGCGCTACAGACGTACGTCCTGCACTTTGGAAGTGCGTATGGTCCTGCAGTCGCTTGTGGTGGCTCTGATCCACGAGTCGGAATGAAAGGCAAACGGTTGCTTCGGAACGACCTTTGGTGTTCCAAGCGTGTGAGTTAGGTTTACCTTGCAAGGTTAAATTCGATTCAGAATCGTCCGCTTCTCACGAAGATTGAGACTGCTTGATCCCTTTATCACACAGAGTAACAAGAGCAACTATATAATGAGTAATGCTGATGGTTGGTATAAAGAGCTCTACCTTGCTTGAGTAGATATAGGTGCTTATCTAGAATGGATAATCAATTAGAACCCGAAAGCTAAAAGTTGAAAATAAGAATATACTCTTAGTTGCTTTTCAGCTGAAACTAAACCCAGAACCATTATAAGCCTTCATAAGTCTAGCTATGGGCTAAAGTATACCCAATCCCGGGTAAGCCTTGCTGAGTATTAGTATACTCAGCCTTGCTAGCTATATATTATGCAGGTAATATCTTGAAGACCCTACTCTTCCCTTGCCTTGGCCATGTGCTCTTCTAGATGATTGGTCCGTAGAATGGGATCCGTCCCCGGCCAATACTGATGATGCCGAGTGATGTCGTGCCCGGGCTTAGCAATGCATCCGTCTTGATGACATGCTGTAAATCATCGCGTATGTTTTCCGCTGCCAAAAAATCATAACTTTAACAGTTTGTAATGTTTTCTCTAAATTTGGAATTTCGTACTACTCTTAGAAACTCTTGTAATGTAATTCTCTGTAATGTAAAATATGATGGTGACTGTATCTCTGGACTCACCATCGTGTGAGGTAACCTTATTGATCCTGTGTTCGGTGGTTTATCGGGACGTTACCCGACAGGCCAAGGGATTATACCGTTTGAAGCACGTTGGAGCCCTCAGGAATGGACTCGCGTACTTGAGCCGGTATAATTCAGGTTGGTTCTGCCACAGCAGCTCCTTCACCTGGTCCATCTCTGCCTCAGCAGGCTCAAGGGTCCATTCGGGGCGCTGAACAGGAGGTCTGCCTGAACGCGCGGGGAGTTGGGGGGCATGGTTTGCAATGTAGAACCATTGCTGGTTCCACCCGGGGACATTGGACGGGAATTTGTAAGATATGTATTTCTCACTGGCATGTTGCCTAAGCTGGATGCCAGCGCCCCCTATCGCAGATGGATCTTTTGAGGTGGGCTGAGGCTTCATGAGGAAAAGATAGCGGAAAAGAGCCCAATGGGGCTCAATTCCGAGGAAGGCTTCACAGAAATGGATGAAAATGGAGATGTGGGAAATTGAGTTAGGGTTGAGGTGTTGCAGCTCAATCCCGTAGAAATAAAGAAGGCCACAGAAGAACAAACAAGTGGGGAGGGCCAATCCCCGTTCAGAAAAAGAACAAAAAGAGACAATCTCGTCGACATTTTCCATGGGGAAGGGGTCGCGAAAGGGAAGGCGCCAATTGATGAGATCCCTTTCTTGAAGAAGGCCCCCCAACACCAAATTTGCGAGATTGTGGCGAGAACACTTACTAATTGTCCACTCGCTGGTTGCCGCTTGCGCTTCTTTCAAGTCCTTCTGGTTGGTTTTCTTCGGCGCCATTTCGAATCTGTTAAGCCATGGGTTGTTCGCACAATGCTCGGGGGCTACGGTCGCAGGCTCGAAGGATTTCGACTACGCAGGGTAGTGGAGGGGTGACGGCACGGTGAGATCTAATTGGGGTTTTGTTTTTTCTCTGGTGGCGATGCAAGATCTGAAGGCACGGAAAAACCCTAACTGACTGCGAGGTTAAATAACCAGCGGTCAGGCAATGGTTTACTGTGCGAAAGGTGAAGCGTCGCACAAGGAGAATACTTGGAACACGAGCGGTTTTTTGGTGGATTTTTTTGGGCAGTTACTTGATTAACCATTTTTTTAGGGTTAATTGTCCCAAAAAAAGAGGTTTTTTGAGTTTCGAGTTCAAATTATGCCAATTACATCATCTTGGATTATATTTTCTCAACAGGGAACATTGTTGCCACGACCTTTGGGATCCTTTTTTCCAAAATTCGAGAGATTTGGATTCAAGGCTCGGGGGCTGTGTGATACATGGCATCGACTACTTATTTTTCGAAAGTACTCGAAGGATAAGAAGAAAAGAAGACTCAAGACTAATTTGACCCTCAGCCTGATTCTTCGATTCAACCTAAGGCTCGGGGGCTGCTCCATATGGAGTGCGATTATTCATCGCACCCCATGTAAAAAGAGGAATTCGGGGCATGAGCACCTCATAGCTTCGATGCAGCCAAAGGAGTACTCGAAGAAGGATTTCAACACAGAGCTTCGAAAGAAGTCAAAGATTACTTCAAAAGTACTCGAAGAGTCTACAGTACTCAGCTACGGGGCTGTGTACATCAAGGAGTCCATATTGGGCTAGGGGATAGGACGTGTCCTGTACCTTATTTATGTTATATTCTACCCGCATGCGGAGTAGAACTAGTCGATACAGAAGGAAACTACTCGAGTTGTACTTGAGTACGATTCCTAAGCTAGTATCAGGCTAGGATTCATGTAACCCTGGCCCCCCGGATATATAAGGGCGGGCAGGGACCCCCTCAAAACCAAGATCACCAGATCAACATCAAGGCAATAAAAACCATCATACAGGACGTAGGGCATTACGCATATTGCGGCCTGAACCTGTCTAAATCTTGTGTTGTCTGCACCTTCGAGTTCCTGATCTCGGCGCATCCCAACCCAAAACCTACCACCTTGGGTATACCCCACGGTGGGCAGCCGGATAAAACCCGACATTCGGCATACTTTTTGGCAGTATAAGTTGTATGCACCGGAAGAAAGTGTGCTACTTTGGTGAGTCTATCAATGATTACCCAGATGGAGTCATGCTTCTGAGATGTGTTGGGAAGACCAACAATGAAATCTATACTGATGTCTTCCCACTTCCAGGATGGAATAGGTAGTGGTTGGAGTGTACCGGATACTTTTAGATGACTGGCTTTGACTCTCTGATAGGTATCACATTCGGATACATACTTAGCAATTTCCCTTTTCATCCTGGTCCACCAAAAATTTCATCTAAGGTCTTGGTACACTTTAGTACTACCAGGATGAATAGAAAATTTGGACAGATGTGCTTCATCAAGGATTTGTTTACGAAGCTGATGATTCTTAGGTACAATAATACGATTGTTGAACCATAGAACTCCTTGATGATCCGTGTGGAAACACCTATATTTCGCTTCTCCCTGAGATAGTTTATGTTTGATAATTTTGATACCTTCATCATGTAATTACAACATGATGATTCTATCTTGAAGAGTAGATTCAATAGATGCGAGATTCAGGCTACCTTGAGGAATAATTTCCAGATAGAGTTTCCTCATTTGATAGCAAAGAGTTTCACTGAGGATTTCTAGGGATAAGCAATGACAATGTGCTTTGCGGCTAAGTGCATCCGCAACCACATTAGCCTTGATCAGTTCTAACCAACACCTTTGCCTCATATTTAGGTCAGCTTGAGTAAAGATGTATTTGATGCTCTTATGGTCAATGTAAATATTACACTTGGCGCCCATAAGATGATGTCTCCAAATCTTGAGAGCGTGAATAACAGCTGCTAACTCAAGATCATGGGTTGGATAATTTTGTTCATGATTCCGGAGTGCTCTGGAAGCATAAGCAATGACCCGGTTGTTTTGCATAAGCACACAACCAAGTCCGATTCCAGAAGCATCACAATAGACATCAAAAGGTTTGGTATTATCTGGCTGAGCTAATACTGGAGCAGTGGTTAGAAGCTTTCGCAATGTATGAAATGCTTCTTCACACTTATCATCCCAATAGAATTTAACCTCCTTCTTGAGTAGCTCAGTCATAGGCTTGGCTATCTTGGAGAAGTCTGGAATAAATCGACAATAATATCCTGCCAATCGAAGGAAACTATGGATTTGATGGACTGAAGTTGGAGGCTTCCAATCCATAACTTCCTGAACTTTGGTTGGATCAACTGATATGCCTTCACTGGAGATAGTATGTCCTAGAAATTTCACACTATCGAGCCAGAACTCGCATTTAGAGAATTTAGCATAAAGGTAGTGATCACGTAGTCATTGAAGAACGATACGTATATGATCAGCATGATCTTCTTCAGTTTTAGAGTATATCAAAATATCATCGATGAAAACCACGACCAATTTATCAAGCTCTAGCATAAAGACTGAATTCATAAGATACATGAAGTATGCCGGTGCATTAGTGAGTCCAAAAGATATAACCAGATATTCATAAAGTCCATATCTAGTCAAGAAATCCGTTTTTGGAATATCACTAGGCTTGATTTTGATTTGATGGTAACCAGAACGTAGATCAATCTTAGAAAAGACTTTGGCTCTAGCTAGTTGATCAAATAAGATGTCAATACGGGGAAGAGGGTACTTATTTTTGATAGTGACCGCATTGAGTGGACGATAATCGACACAAAGCCTTAAGCTATTGTCCTTCTTCTTTACAAAGAGAGCAGGGCATCCCCAAGGTGAAGCACTTGGGCGTATAAAACCCTTAGCAAGAAGATCTTGAAGTTGGATTTTAGCTCGGCCAATTCATTAGGTGACATTCGATATGGCCTCTTGGAAATAGGAGCTGTGCTAGGTTGGAGCTCAATAATGAACTCAATGTTCCGATCTGGTGGCATTCCAGGCAGATCATCTGGGAAGACATCAGAATATTCATAGACTATAGGAATGTCTTCTAATTTGATGTCTATGGTTGCATAAACGCAAGAGTGGAAATACTCTTGTTGGGGTAGATAGAGGGTAGTGGCTCCGTTATATGGTGAGTCAATCTCAATAACTCGGGAAGAGATATCTAACAGCACCTTATGTTTTGTCATCCAATCCATCCCAAGTATGATATCCATACCCTCTAAAGGGAGTAAAACCAATCAGTTTTTATTACCTTACTACCCAACTGTATTGGCAAGTTTCTAATCAGTTGATTGGAACCGATCTTTCCCCCAGGGGTAGAGATTATGTATGACCCCTTGGCTTGACAAGAATCAAGTCTTACTCAGGCAACACATTGGTCACTAATGAAGCTACGAGTTGCACTGGAATCAAATAAGATAATAATGGGTTTATAGTCGATAGAAAATGTACCCGTCTTTATGGGGGCTCCTTCTGGAAGTTCTGCAAAGGTGGTGAAGTTGACTCGCCCTTGCCGGACTTGCATTACTCGCTTCTTGCCCTTGTCCTGATTGTTCTGATTAAGGCCTTCCTGGGCCGAGGACAATCCTTGATAAAGTGATCCACACTCCCGCAGTTGAAACAGCGATTAGTGCTGCTCTTCTGCTGAAATTGTTGATTATTTGGCCTTAGGCCAAACTGCTGTGGCTGTTGCGGACCCTCCTTGCAGTTGAGGTGGGCGGAAAATGAATCTGCCAGATGGAGCATTCCGCTGCGGCGCTCTGAACTGCGCATTGGGCACAACATGATACCTCGGTGATTGAACATTCGAGGGTCCAGTGGGGGTCTTCCATTTCTTCTCGACATGATGTGCCGTGATACAATCTTCCTGGGTTAGGGCCATATTAACCAGCTCACTGAAAGTATTAGCCTTAACAAGATTTAGGTGTTCCTTGAGCTTGGTACCGAGGCCATGACGGAAACGATCTTGTTTCTTAGCATCACTGTCAGCATGATAGCCTGCATATTGGCACAGATGATTAAAAGCCTGTGCATACTGCAGTACCGTACGGGTGCCTTGGGTGAGTGCCAAGAATTCATTCAATTTCCGCTCCATTAGTCCTTCAGGAATATGGTGTGCCCTGAAGGCAGTCCGAAATTCCTCCCAAGAGATAACATGTCCAGCGGGATGCATGGCGCAAAAGTTATCCCACCAAATGCGGGCAACACCACGAAGTTGCTGGGCGGCGAAGTGAGCTTTACTCGAGTCCGCACATGGTATAGTGAGAAGGGTGAACTTCGATTCAAGAGTATGAAGCCAGGTGTCGGCATCAAGAGGTTCTTCACTCGAGTCTGCACATGGTATAGTGAGAAGGGTGAACTTCGATTCAAGAGTATGAAGCCAGGCGTCGGCATCAAGAGGTTCTTAAGCTTTACTAAAAAATGAGGGCTAAATACTGAGGAAGTCCTGATAACTTGCCACTTGGGGGTTGAGGTCATCACGACTTCCTCGTGATTCCTGTCGATGCTGGTTCTGTTGTGCTTGCACTAGCAGATTGAGAAGCTCAGTCTGTCGTGCCATAACATCTGCTAGATTTGGGGGTGGTGGTGGCGGTTCTTGGGAACCGCTAGCCTGGTCTGGCCTGAAACCTTCAGGAGTTCCACGCGTAGCGCCAACCATCTAAAAAACATGGAAGATGTCCATTACATCAGATTATCCTTGCTTCCATTTTCAGAATATACCGCACACAAAAGGAACAGATTAAGATAGTACAATAGATTGACAGATCGATGGATAACTAAACAGGAACTTGAGTTATAGATCATAACTGGTGGTCTGTATATTACATTCTGGTAATCTACAAATTACCATTCAACCATACCTACTCCTGCCACCTATAATACAACAAGTGGCCCTTAATTCAACGAAATTACACCTTTCCTATGTCACACTATACTACACTAAACACATCTAGGATATCGACGACAAAGATGGATTAGAAGTCGTCGAGGTTTCCCATGGAAGACTAACTGCCAGATGAAGAATGGCTGCCGGAAGAAGAATGATTGGGCTGAGGATTAAGTTCTGGATCTCCATGTTCTGAATCTATCTCAGACACACCTTCAATTTCCTCAGGTTCTTCTTCTGAATCTTTCTTTTCTTCTTCTAGCTCGTTTGGCACAAGAGGAGGCATTTGCTGTTCTTGGAGCATCTCAATATGTCCAAGGGCATCACCTAATTCTTGGTTCAAGTCATGGACTTGTTCCTGCAAGAAGTCAATTACGGTGTTGCGCTGGAGAATTTGAGCATCACCCTCCAAGATCTGCACCTCCAATTGCCCAATGGTAGTATCTCTCCGAGCAATTCCTTGACCAAGCGAATGAATCTGGTCATCTTTCAGGGTAAGATCCCTATGAAAATCCTGGGCCAGATTCACCATATCGTCCATACATCTTTGCTTAAGTGATTGGAGGCGATACTGAGCGTTCATATACCTGATCACTGTCCTGAGGGTCTCTTCAGCGAGATTTCCAACTAAATATCCAAAATGGTTTGTTCTGTAGACCCACTCAGCATCATGTGCAAAAACTGTCGGAAACAGTCCAATGGGATATGCTGCTACTTCTTCCGAATGCTATTCACAAAAGGTGGTAATAGCCTTGAGGGCTGCTGCTTCAAAAGTATCCACAAGACGATGTCCGACAACCTCTATCTCAATAGATTGCCACTCAAGAATAGGATGTTGGGGAACAGTGACAGTAGCACAGCATCGAGGGACTCTGACCTCAGTAAACTGACGACCCTTATATTGGGGTGGGTACTGGTAGTGAAATAGACGAAGTGTATCCCACAAGATTTTCGGAAACCCTTCCCAATGTAAGCAAGCGGTGTGAGCATATCCCGCAGCATCCCAATAAATCCTCTAAATATCTGCCATCTGAATCAAAAAGATTCAAATGTTAGATTGGATAAAAATTCCTTAGGGTTTTAAGAAGGCTGCGGAGAAATGTGAGTTAAGCTCAGGAAATGCTGGAATGCACCGAGATATACATCCAACTAAGAACTCACAAGGTAAATGGAACAAGATATTTGATTCTAGTCACAGCAAGGACAGGAGATCAGATAGTTATGATAGATTTGGCGGATGAAACAAAGATACCAAGATACTAAACCCTATAGCTGTTTGTGTGACCATTTCTAGGCTACACTTGTGGATAACTATACTCTAGGTATCCCCATAACAACATAAGCACAAGTTCTAATCAATTCAAAGATGCACGCACGCACTAACGTCCTCACAAACCAAAATAACTGCCAAATATCTTTGGACTTACGTGGTTAGTTACGGTGGCATAATTGATACGTCTCTCCCTATAATATCTAGTCGACAAATCCTAACCGTTCAGAACCTATCGAATTGTGGTTAGCGTACCTGCAGAAAACCACAATATATATCTCCAATGAACCTTTCATGCCAGCATGTCATGAAAGCATCCCCAAACATTACGGTTCACTATAGAAACAGTATCTGTACAATTACCGCCGTACAGACAACGTTAACATATGTTACCGAAATAACGTATTCATGGGGGTACCGCAAAATGCGGAGGTATGAACAGCGATCGCCATACCCTGCGCCTAACCATATACTCCTAATATTACCAACCGAAGTTGATATATTGGCAGCATCTCAAGTAGGCCACTGCTTGAGAAACAGTGTTCTGTTCGCATCACCGATGGGAAGGCTAACTCCCCAGTTAGCTGAGGATCCTTACCTTCTTACCCTATCGTCGAAAATGTCGTTACAGAATGTAAGGTTGATTGTGCATAAATTTAAGTTTTAACAAAAAAGTAATGCTGGAAGTTAGAGTTATATATATATACTATAGCCACCTCTAATTCCCTTATTAAACATCACCCTAGGGCTTTACGTACTAAGCACAATCCTTAACAAAACCAACATAGTTTTTGTAAAATACATTGTTGGTCCAACTTTATTCTTAAAAGCATTTTTAAGGCAATTCATATCTCCGGTGTACACTTGTTAGCTCTGATACCAGCGGTGGTAGAACCAACCTGAATTACACCGGCTCAAGTGCGCTGATCCTTTTCTGGAAGGCAGTAAGTACTCAACCACACTTCAAATGGTGTAATCCCGTGGTCTGTTGGGTAAAGTCCTGATAAAACCACCTAACTCAGGACCAAACAAGGTACCTCACACGAAGGCGAGTCCAGAGATACAAACACCGACAATTTTATATCACAGGCATAATATTACATTATTATTTAAGCATATATGGTGGCAAGACCTAACTAATATGAATTTATAAAAACTTTTTAAACTTAGAGTATCTGTAGCAAAAAGTAAAATACGACACGACCAGACGTCGCGGAATGGATATTGAGCTAAGCCCAAGCTCAACATCACTCGGAAGGACCTGTGTTGGCCGGGGACGGATCCCATTCCAAGGACCAACCATCAGAAAGGGCATAGGACCATGGTACAGGCAGAGCAGAGTCCTTAGGGGGAATACCTGGAACAAAAGTCACATTGCAAGGCTGGGTATTCTAATACTCAGCAAGGCTTACCCGTTTCATGGTATACTTAGCTATGTAGCTAGACTATGAAGGCTTGTAATGGTTCAGGGTATAATTTCAGCTGAAAAGCAACAAAGAGTCTTTGATTTACTTTTCCTTAGTTTAGTAGCATCTCCTCTTGAAACTGAAACCTGACATGACCATTGATTCCGCCTCCATTGATGGAAAGGATAACGATGGATCTTTAGCTAGTCGGACTTATCCACCTCAGGGATTCGTGGAATTTCCGTTTTTGAATTGAAAGAGCTTATTTATTCGTCGATAAAAAGCCTTTACTTTAAACTAAAAAGGAATAGAACCGAAACCTGGGGCTGGTATTTTTCCAAGAAATCTCTAGCCAACCTTCCCCCAAGAGGTTTTTCTTAACACCAATGAATTCTATTAATGCTAGAGGAAAATTATAGCTCCAAGAATTTCTTTGTTCTCAACGCTACAATTGCTTTAGCAGGAGGGGGGGCCTACTATTTTTATCTAATAAATAGATTCCAACCTGGCCCGGAGGTAGCGCATTGTCAACCAGCGGCCTATGCTTCTCGTGTGAGGAGAGCTAAGTAGGAAGGAGGGATACTTTCAAAGTAGACTGAAAAAATTTAGTTTAGTGCTAATGCCCTCTAGTGCATTAAATCGGACATTTGACTAGCCGCGGTACACGGAGCTGCATCATCCGAAAAGACCAGCTAAGCATCATTGGCTTGGTCAGCCTTTACCTCTTGCCTCAGAGCACCGAGCAAACAGCTAGCCAGCTTCTCCTACAATTAATGCTCTACAGCTTTGTAATTTCCTTCCCTAGCTTTAGGTCCTTAACTTCAACTTCTAACTTTCAGGTTCTAGTTGGTTATTCATTCTAGGTAAGCAACTATAGTTACCCAAGCATGGTAGAACTCTTTAAACAAACATCATTTTTGATCATCATCAGGTTGCTCTTATTACTCTATGTGGCAAAGGGATCAAGCAGTCTCAATCTCCGCGAGAAACGGATGATTTTGAATCGAATTTCAAAACCTTACAAGGGTAAACCTAACTCACACGCTTGGAACATCCAATGATCGTTTCGAAGCAACCGTTTGCCTTTCATTCCAACTCGTGGATCAGTGCCACCACAAGCGACTGTAGGACCATATGCACATCCAATGTGCATGACGTACGTCTGTAGCGCGACTACATGACCGTACTCCTGTCCGCTGTGCAGAATGTATTCCCACACATCGGTGCATGTGCGAAAAACCAAATTACGAGTGGTGGGGTGTATGTCCACTCGCGCCGATCAGTTACTAGGCTTACCACTTACGATATTTCGCGGCATGTGGCTAGTACTTTCAAACGCTTAACCACCGCTACCACAGACTGCGATCTTATCAAATTTTCATCAACACAGACGGGGTTTTTGCCAAGGTCATGAATCATAATCACAACCCCGTCCGTCATCCTTATAGTGGTTGCAGGAATGTAAACATTGCAACTCCTATGAGCTCGTGAGTGACCGGGAATCACTCGACTTCTACCGGTCCTATTAGCTTAGCAACTAGCCGGACTCAGGTTCTAGTATTCAATACATAGGTTCCTAGGAATATGCAACTAGGGTTTCAATAGAATTCCTGGAAACTTAAATGCACAAGTAGATATATATGAATATATAATTTGCAGTGTAGTAAAAATAGCGGTTTATGTCCGGAGTTTGCCTTCTTGGGTGGGGCTGGTGTCACACCCGATTTATAAGAACATAAACCGAGCAATCATATATGCGCCAGGATCAAGTTACGCATATATACAACAGAACCATCAAGATATCACAACACGTATCTCGAAATAAAAGCGTACAAATCATGAATGAATATCTTTATTATAACTGAATCAAGAATCAGTTCAAGGAATGCGGAAACGTAAAATGAATACATGAATAATAGGGCGCCACAGGGACGTCGGCTGGGAGACAACGCCTAGAAATCGTCAAGTCCACTGATGTAGTCCTCCACGTCGCCTGGTACCGAGCAATGGTGCTTGCTCTTCCGGCACTTCCAACCCTTCCAACCCTTCCAATGGTGCTTGCTCTTCCGGCACTCTAAGGCACTTCTTCTGTTGAGATACATGGAAGACATCATGCACTCCTGAGAGGTTTGGAGGCAACTCCAAGTGGTATGCTACCTCACCTTTCCGTTCCAACACCTTGAATGGACCGATGTATCGAGGGGCTAGCTTCCCTCTCACGTTAAACCTGCGCATTCCTCTCCTCGGTGAGACCTTCAGATACACATGATCATCCACTGCAAAGGTCAAATCCCGACGACGTACATCCGCGTAGCTCTTCTGACGAGTCTGAGCGACCCTCAGGTTCTCTCGTACCTGTTGTACCAGCCGTTCTGCATCCTCAATAATATCCGAACCGAACACCTACCTCTCGCCAATCTGATCCCAATACAGCGGAGTTCGGCACTTCCGACCGTACAGGGCAAAAGGAGATTTCTTCAGACTGGCCTGATAGCTGTTGTTATATGAAAACTCTGCAAATGGCAGGCATTTGTCCCAGCTGGTACCACACTGAATAGCGCAGGCTCGAAGCATATCCTCCAACACTTGGTTGGTTCTCTCTGTCTGCCCATCTGTCTGAGGATGATAAGCGGTGCTGAAACGCAGCTTCGTATCTAATGAATCATGCAGCTGCTCCCAGAACCGTGAAGTAAACTGAGACCCTCGATTAGATATAATCTTCTTCAGAACACCATGCAGACAGACGATCCTGGAGATGTACAACTCTGCGAGTCTAGCTCCGGAGTAAGTAGTGTTCACCGGGATGAAGTGGGCAACCTTCGTCAACTGATCCACTACTACCCATGTCGAGTTGTACCCTTTCTGAGTACGAGGCAATCCAATGATGAAGTCCATAGTGATCTCCTCCCATTTCCACTCTGGAATCTTCAATGGCTGCAATAAACCTGCTGGTCTCTGATGCTCAGCCTTGACATGCTGACAAGTGTCATAGATAGCCACGTACTCTGCAACGGAACGCTTCATCCCATACCACCATAATCGTTCCTTGAGGTCATAATACATCTTCGTGCTGCCCGGATGAATGGAATACACTGTATCATGAGCCTCACTCAAGATCAGCTTCTTGATATCCTCTACATCCGGCACACATATCCGACCCTTGTACCACAAGGTACCCCGATCATCCTCTCTGAAATGAGGTGCCTTGCCAATCTTGAGCAGTTCACGGATCTCCTGCAGCTTCTTATCTTCTTTCTGATGCTGCCGGATCTCCACCTCTAGAGTGGGTTCTGCCTCGAATGACGCACTCGAGGTGTGATGCAAGAAACCTAGACTCAACTGCTCAAATTCCTCGCATAACTTTTGAGGCATTTGAAAAGCCACGACCATATTGACATAGCATTTCCTGCTCAGAGCATCTGCTACAACATTGGCCTTACCCGGATGATAGTGAATCTCCAGGTCATAATCCTTAACCAACTCTAGCCATCTTCTCTGCCGCATGTTCAGCTCACTCTGAGTGAAAATGTACTTGAGGCTCTTGTGATCAGTGTAAATGTCACACCTCTGCCCAAACAAGTAATGCCTCCATATCTTCAGAGCATGCACAACTGCGGCTAACTCCAGATCATGAGTGGGATAATTCAGCTCGTGCCGGTGCAACTGCCGCGAAGCATAAGCTATCACTCTGCCTTCCTGCATCAGGACGCAACCAAGACCATCCCTCGAAGCGTCACAATACACTGTGAACCTCTTGCTCTGGTCTAGCAGGGTAAGGACTGGCGCCGTAGTTAACCTCTTCTTCAGCTCCTCGAAGGCCTTCTGACGCTCATCAGTCCAAGAGAAATCCACACCCTTCTCTAGCAAAGAAGTCAAAGGCTTCGCAATCTTGGAGAAATTCTCAATGAATCTCGAATAATATCCTTCTAAGCCCAGAAAAGAGCAGACTTCCTTCACTGTCTGTGGTACACCCAGTCAAGCACATCCTTCACCTTTCCGGGGTCCACCGCAATACCTCCCTTGGAGATGACATGACTGAGGAATGGAACCTCGTCAATCCAGAATTCACACTTGCTGAGCTTGGCATACAGCTGGTGCTCTCTGAGCCTTTGCAACACAAGCCTCAGATGTTTCTCATGCTCTGCCTCCGACTTGGAATATACCAGGATATCATCAATGAATATCACCACAAAGGTGTCCAGATAATCCATGAAAACCTTGTTCATCAGATGCATGAAGAAAGCCGTAGCATTGGTCAGGCCGAAGGACATGACCGTATACTCGTATAGCCCATACTTGCAGGTGAATGCCGTCTTCGGAATATTCTCGGGACGGATCTTCAACTGATGATAACCCGAACGCATATCAATCTTCGAGAATACACAAGCACCCTGAAGCTGATCAAAGAGATCCTCAATACGGGGCAATGGATGCTTGTTCTTGATGGTGACTGCATTCAGATCCCGATAATCGACGCACATTCTCTTCGCGCCATCCTTCTTCTCTACAAGCAATACAGGAAAAGCCCAAGGAGAGAAGCTGCAACGGATATAGCCCTTGGCTAACAACTCGTTGATGGTCTTCTTAACTTCCTCATGCTCAACGGGTGCCATATGATAGGGCCGTTTATCAATAGGAGCTGTGCCAGACAATAGATCAATAGAAAACTCAATGTCGCGATCAGGCGGCATACCTGGCAGATCATCCGCAAAAACATCCGGGAATTCAGACACCACACAAATACCATCCGTGGGTCTAGCCTCCATCTGACAAAAAAATCCGGAGGGCTCCGAAGCAGTGATTGTGACTTCCTGTCCATCTGGTGCTGACAAGTGAACAGTCCTCTAAGCACAATCAATCCTGACACCCCATCTAGCAAGGGTCTCCATTCCCAAGATCACATCGATACCCTTGGTGTCTAGCACCATCAGATTTGCACTGAACTCTACCCCCTTATGACAACACTGACTCTGGGACAGAAGATATGAGACCTCAACTGCCCTCCCGGTGAAGATACTAACATGCCCCTCTTTAATGTGCTAGTATGAATGCCATGATGCTCAACAAAAGACCGAGTAATGAAGGAATGCGTAGCACCAGTATCAAAAAGCACGGTAGCAGGGTGGGTATTGACCATGAACGTACCAATAACCACGTTGGGAGCCTCGGCCGCTGACTCGGCCGTCACGTGGTTCACTCTACCCTGGGATGGCGCCTTGGGCTGAGCTGGGCGCCCCTGCTGTCCAGTCTGCGCCTTCCGGGGATAGACGTTGGCGTAGTGTCCCTGCTCGCCGTAGTGATAGCACGCCCGTGGGAATGCTGGAGCCTGCTGTCCAGCAGGAGGAGTAGGCACTCCCTACCGCGGAGCTGGTGGAGCCGGTGGAGCAGAGCGTGCTGGAGGCGCTGGAAGCCTCTGACCCTGACCCACCTGCTTCTGCTGCTACTAGGGACGAGGCGGATACTGCTGCTATCGCTGCTGGTACGGCTGGACCTGCCTCTACTGCTGCTGCTGCTGCGGGTACTGGTACCGAGGCCGAGTGTTGCTGCCAGTAGCAGCAGGAGCCATCTTCCTCTTCTTGTCCTCAATCTCTCGGTGTTTGCGCTCGGTGTTGAGGGCAGAGTCAACCAGATGGTTGAAGTTGTCGAAGCAGTGGTTCATGAGCACGTACTCCAGGTGATCATCCAGCCCCTCCCTGAAGCACTCCTGCTTATCGCCATCATTGGCGACCTCAGCGGGGGCGTAGCGAGCGAGCTAGAGGAAATGATCACGGTACTCGGTCACAGTCATAGCTCCCTGAAATGATAAGCACCGGATAAAGAGAATGGAAATTACTCAGCATTTCTAACTTCACAAAGATAAACAAGGGTGGGCTTGAGCTCAAAAAGAAATTGCGGGAAGATTTTACTCCAATTTACGTGCTTAAGCGCAAGGAACTCCTTGTGCTTCATCTTCATCACTCCAGCAGGGATGTGGTGGTTCCTGAATCGCTCCCAGAACTGGACCCAAGTGAGGGCGTCACGGTCCCGAGCTGGGTAGGACTCCCACCAATCGAGAGCTGAGCCTCGCAGCTGCCCTGCTGCGTACAGAACTCGCTCCCTGTCGTCGCACTGAGCGACGTCCAACTGGCATTCCACCGAACGGAGCCAGTCGTCAGCCTGGAGTGGATCAGCCGCATGGGAGAACGTCGGCGGGTGACCCCTCAGAAAGTCTGCGCGCCTGTCGCAGGGCTGCTGCGGTGGAGCAGGTGGCGGCTGAGCGTGGATCTGCTGCAACGTCTGGACAGTGTTGTTCAGGGTGGCCATCATTTGCATCTGGAGCTGGAAGAACTGCTCCCGAGTCAGAGGTGGAGGCATCGGCAGCGGCTGGTCGGTACTCTGGTTGTTCTGCCCCTACTGACCAGAACCGGTGCCGGTGCTCCTGGTGTTCACCATCTGTTTGCAGCAGAACAAAGCTTATAAGAGGCAGATATTGTATGATTCTGGAAAGAAAACTCTGGCAGGATAAAGTAGAGAGAAAAGAGTGTGCGGTTTTACCCCCAACGATCTAACTCAAATTTGATTACTTAATTCAGGTTTGCATTAAAGTCAATTTGCATGAGCGAGTTTAACTTCTAAACTATACAATCAACCAAAGATCCAAATCAGACACTTTGCACAATCACAAACACTCAATACTCAAACACTAATCGAGTTTATCACACCACTCGACTACACAAACAGGCGCTCTAGCGTATTGTTGCAAAGGCATCCTAGGCTTATGAGGACTAACAGAAAAATTGCAGGCCAACGTCTACGGAGAATATCAAACTAATTCTCGGAAAATATAGAGAGGGTTAGCAAATCAAGGTTTAAAGCTCAAGGAATAGAAGCAGAAACGAATGTTTGAGTTTTGCGGAAGCAAGGCAAGAGAAAAGAAGTCCTTAGACTCGACCATTTCTATCTAGGCTTCGTCCTATAGTCGACACGGCTCTGATACCAATTCTGTCACACCTGATTTATAAGAACATAAACCGAGCAATCATATATGCGCCAGGATCAAGTCACGCATATATACAACAGAACCATCAAGATATCACAACACGTATCTCGAAATAAAAGTGTACAAATCATGAATGAATATCTTTATTACAACTGAATCAAGAATCAGTTCAAGGAATGCGGAAACGTAAAATGAATACATGAATAATAGGGCGCCACAGGGACGTCGGCTGGGAGACAACGCCTAGAAATCGTCAAGTCCGCTGATGTAGTCCTCCACGTCGCCTGGTACCAAGCAGCAGTCGAAGATATTCCAAAGAGAACAGAAAAGGGGAGAAGGCAAGTGTGAGTACACAACTTGTACTCAACAAGTATAACACGAATTATGAGGCTTTACGGTTAGCTGACTCAACTGCATTAGCTTTTAGTCTGGGCAAATTTTATTAAAGCTATTTACTACAAGTGGATAAATTACCATAACCCAAGTTATATAATAATTAATCAAAATTAACCATGAGTCTACTGAGAACCAAGCCAAACCACCAAAAGTAAACCCCACTAATCAGACGGAGGATCTGGGCCGCTCATGACCGTGAGCACGGCTAGTATACCAGTTTTACACTCTCGAGAGGTTGCACAACTTTACCCACAAGTCGTGAGCTACACTAGTTGTTCATCACACTTCCTTAGGTGAGATGACTAGCAAGCGCACTACGAGACCGTTACAAAGGATCACGTTAGTAAGGTGTAACCGCTAAGGTTTCTGGATCAGCGACGATGGGGCCCACCTCACGGGGGTACAAGACACACAGCACAGACCAAGCCGGAGGAGCAGGGACCATTGAAGCTTACCACCCCTCTTGGCCCGCAGGTAAGTTACTCCCAAACCAAAATGCCCTAATTAGTAAGTCAAGACCATCCCATTCCAGT
Organism: Panicum hallii; assembly: GCF_002211085.1. Classification (NCBI taxonomy): domain Eukaryota; kingdom Viridiplantae; phylum Streptophyta; class Magnoliopsida; order Poales; family Poaceae; genus Panicum; species Panicum hallii. The sequence goes on along the minus strand of NW_020356170.1, from coordinate 202,143 downwards.
CTTGTGGTTGCGCGGTTGTCCCAGGTTGTCGCTCTATGAACCGGTCCTTAGGGAGAGTGGCCAACCAAGCACTAAGCACCGTGCTGGCCCCCTAAACCATGTTTCTAATAGAAACATATTTTAACGAGATGTGAGCGCTCAAGCACACAGCACAGAGGGCCACTCTCGGAATCAAGTTGCATAAACCATTAATCAAATTTAATTAAAAAAGACCATAACATGTGAGAGCGCAGCTCCTAGCACAACTTAACCAAAATGCAACCCAAGGTAGTTATATAAAGGATAAAAGTGGCTAGGCAATCCTTATAGGCATATAGTATTAAAATGCAGTATGAAATCGTATTGAAAATGTGATAGGATGTTCATGTTATACTTGCCTTCCTCAAAGTTCTCCTGCTGCTGCTCAAAGGGCTCTAAAGAAAGTAGCTCCTGGTACTCTTCCAGTGGCTCGACGTCTACTCACGAACGAAATGTCCAAAACATGGTCCACACATGCACATACATGCAAACAATGGCAAAAGATGAGAAATAGTACACCAATACAATGAAACAGCGCACAAAACTAGGGTAAAACTATTCTATGTGTTACCACGATCGCGTGAGCACGAAAACCATCTAAAACGGAGTTAGGACGCAAAATCTAGAGCTAAAACAATGTCCATTGACTTAACTGTAAGAAAACAGGAGGTTCTAAGGGGTTCTGCGCTAAAATCGAGGGCTTAAACCTATTTAAACAATAGACGCAGGGGCTAACGCGCAAAACTACCAGATCCGGACTGCGGGTTCTATTTTTAAAGAATCCAGGGGTCTAAACACTAAAGACTAGGCTGATCTGCAATTACTTTTGAACAGCGCCGGACTGCGGGTTGATTCCAGGAGAGTCCAGGGGCTCTTTAGCAAAATAGCCAGGCCGAAGGGGTATCTTCTAATCTGGGCCGTCGGATTTGGATTGGACGGTTTGGACGCGTTCCAGTTCGGGCGGTCCGATCTGAACGGTGGGGTTCGGACGGTCCGATCTGCACGGGGGAAACGGACGGTCCGATCTGGATGGGACGGTCTGATCTGAACGACGGAATCTGGTCCGCTGGATTTAGATCTAACGGCTCGGTCGAAGGGGTACACGGAATCTAATCTTGACTGTTCACTTCGGATCGGACGGCTCGGGTTGGGACGGAGAGCGCGGGCGGCAGTGGAAGACGCCGGCGACCAAAACCCACGGCGGCGCGGCTCGGGGCTCGTCGGAGTTCCATCGAAATCGATGCTCCGGGGGTCAAAACAACTCGAGCTTGGGGTAGGGAGGTTCAGCGCGACATGCGTGATCGTCCTGAGGCTAAAGTGGAGATCGGGGATGCGCTGGGCTGCACGCGCGACGGCGGAGGTGGTTCGGGGTTCGCCGGAGCTGGGCGTTCCAGACGCTCCTATGGTCTCGACTACTTGAGCTCGGGTCTGGGAGCACCACCATGGCACGTGGGATCCATCTAGGGCTGTGGCTAGGCCTGGCGAGGCTCGGATCTGCACAGCAGCGCTCGCCGGCGTGCGGCGCTCTGGGCGCAAAGGCGAGCTACGGTCTACCCTAACCCGCGCAGAAGGAACAGGGATGCATGCTGGGGCTCACCGAGGACTTGGGGCGGGCTGGAACACCGTGAAGGATGGCCGGCGACAAAGGGCAGGCGGCGGAGACGAGTTGGGCTTCGCGGGAAGGTCGGCGCAGAGGGACTCTGGAGTGCTGGGCGCCTTGGATCGCCTCAGGGGGTGCCTGTGGTGGTGTACAGGGGGTCAGAACGGCCAAAATGCCACCGGCGGCGAGGGAATTACCATGGCGGAGCAGCTCACCGGTGGCAGCTCCTTGGCAAAATTTCGGCGATGCAGAAGTTCGGGCTCAATTGCCGGGCTCGGGGAGCTCCCTGGGGCTGAGGCGAATCTGTTGCAGGGCTCAGCGGGGTCGGGGGTGCAGCGGAGCGACGGCTCGACGGCGACGTAGAGGAGCCAGCGCGGCGGAGCAAACGAGCGGCGGCGCTGAGGGTGTCTCAGGTTCTGCAAGGCTTAGGGTTGAGGTTCCAGGGGGCAGGGGAAACCCTTTTGTAGGGCGGCAGGGCAGCCTCGGCGTGAGGGCCCAGGGAGGGGGCTTGCCGGGGAACTCGGCGGCCGGTGCGCGTCGGGGAGAAGGGAAGAAGAGGGAAGACGGGGAAGCTGACAGGTGGGGCCAAAGAGCTAGAAAGAGAGGGGAGGGGGCACGGCTCAGGCTGGCCCTAAGAGAGCTGGGCCGGGGAAAAGAGAGAAAAGGAAAAGAGGGAAGTGGGCCGCGCGGGGAAGGAAGCCGGCCTAGGAGGAAGGAGGAAGGAATGGGCTGCGGGTTAGGAGAGAAGGAAAGAGGGATGGGCTACCGGGCCGGGCTGATTTCTTTTCCCTAATCTCCTTCTCTTTTCTTTTTCAAACTAACCCAATTCTATTTGAATTCAAATGAGATTTGAATTCAACTTAACCATTCATACAAACAAAAGAGATGCACCAGCATGAATGCACAAACATGTTGGACCTAAAATAAATTTTAATTACTTGTGGTATAAAATTAATTTAAATGCGAACTAAATCAAGAAAAACCTTAGAAACTTTACTTAAGCCAAAATAAATTCATTAAAAATTATGAAATTTACGTTAGGGTGTTACATCTGGGGTCAGGGATGTCGAAAACTTCCGAACTTTGGTTCGGGGCTTCAGTTAATTCCTCGTTGACGTTCACTTGGTCTTCCAAAATGCCCTGCTCGGGTTCCGGGATCAACTTGTAGGTTCAGTCGGCGAGTGTAGTCGAATCTACATGATATGCAGTGATTTGAGGCAATGGTCGTTGATTTAAGAACTTTACTTCACGATAAAGTTGCAATCCAACAAGTTAATTAACCTTTTCTATGGGCAGTCATTTATCGAGCATTAACTTATATTACCTAACTTCATTAAATGACATGTGGAGTTACTCTAAACAATTAAGCTAATTACATTAAGTAGTATTGGAAAAGATCCTAATTTATTTATATTAGAAGTTCTATACTAGATCTTGTGTTGAAATTTTGTGAACATATTACACTACTCAAAAGTAACACTCTAATTTAATTTCATAAATTTTCATAAATCAGAACTATTATTCATGAATTATCTTTGAATCTAAGCCTAAATTCATAACTTAAGCTACTCTATGCTACTGATGTTCAAAATTTTATCATGGATTACACATGCTGAAAGAAGGTTAAAGTAAAATTTTCAGCTATAAATACTAACAGATTCACTCTAGAATAAATCTTAAAGCTTTCATCAATTTGAAACAAAGATACTTGAATATCATAGTTAGGAAATAGTTCTGAGTCTACAAATTTTATATAGAGCTATACATGAGACACATGTCCTATGTTTCAAATTTCAGCATCAGCACAGCTATGGATCAAGAGATCTAATTAACACACCCATTTCCTAGTATTTATTCTAATTCAAAATATCCACTTATCTAGCTCAAGGTTATTACATAAAAAGTTGTAGAGTTTACTTCAAGGATTCAAACAAAATTGGTTTGACATTTTTTTGAATTTCCTACAAATTCTTACAAATTTCTAAAGATCACTGATTTTGAATTGAGGGGAGGGATTGAAATCTTGCAGCCAGGCCCTTGGGAAGATTTGAATCAATGCAATCAAGTCCCTGGCTCGTCGGGGAAGAGAGCTGAGACTTGCCGGCCAAATTCCAGTGACGATGGTCGTCGGCGGCGAGGGGGAACCGGCCAGGGAGGTGATGAGGACGTCAACTACAATACAAGCACATCTACACCAGCAGCACCAGAAGCACCCGAGGCGCCTCCACTCCAGGTCCAGGCGCCATCCTCACCAGGCGCGCCTCCACTCCAGGCCCAGGCGCCATCCCCTCCACCTGGGCCAATTACTCGGGCCCGTGTGAGGGAATTGAACTACATCATGCTATTGAAGAATGAGGGCCCAGAAGAGTAGCAGTCGGCCCAACAGGAGGCCCAACCCTCGCAACCCTAGGCGTGAACAGTACCGCGGTACTGTAGCGCGCCGCCCCTGCTGGCCGCCAAGGGCTGTGCCCCCTATTTAGATAGACTCCTCTTTTATTTTCAGACTTGAGTTTTGTTTTACATCTAGCTTTAGCTACTCTCGAACACGCGCAAATAGGCGCTGTCCTCGTGTGATTCAGAACTCCACCTTCGAGTGATATTGTGATTGCTCGCATCTTTTTCTTGTTCGTTCTTCGATTGCGTACAGGAAACGATCTTCGTGATCAGGCTGATCTTGCATCAACAAGGTCGGTAACCACAGGGAGTTGGTTCAGCGATTGCATTGGCGCTTCGGGCTCGCTCGTCGTAGTCGGATCGTGAGGGTCATCTTCCACCAGATCGAAATTATCTCCACTCACCGAAAGATTGGGCACTCCGACTCTATCAGGAGGATCAGGGGGCTAGGGCGGTCCTCGCTAGGGGTGATGTAATGGTGGGGGTCAACCAGAGGGGTGGAACGACGGCGACCCGAAGCGGTGGCGATAGAGCTCAACTACGGCGGTGGTGTTCCGGCATGGCGGTTCACCGGCGGCGGATCGAAGGTGGGGGAATAGCTCCAGGGGATCAAGGCGGTTCTACTGACCACCTTGGCGAGGGTTGAGGTAGTCGGGAAGATGGGTCCCCACGGCAGACCGAGGCGGCGGCGGAGAGGTCGACAGCGACGGCGATGCTCCGGTGATCAACGTCGGCGAAGGTCCAGCACATGAGCATCGGTGAGCCACGAGTGATGCACTGCTGCATTCAATTGAGGCTAAAAGCTACGGGAAAGATCTGACCGACGGTGACCGTGATGACGGCGGAGGAGAAGAACACCGGCGAGCGTCGGGAAGGCCAAATTGGAGCTCAAAAGTAGTCGAGTGAAGGGTGGTGAGCTTCACGGGATCATGGCGAAGCTAGAGAAGGGGTTGTCATGGATCGGGAGGAGATGTGGTGGTCTGCCCACGGTGAGCAGAGAGGTTGCTGGAGAAGAACTCAAGCGGCGACGGTGGATTCGAAACTCAGTGTGGAAGGCGAGTGCCAGAGAGAGCGAAATGGAGGGAGGGGAAGCTACTGAGCATCTTAGACGAGCAAAGAAGGGTGGGGGAGGCAAGCGCGGCCGCGACGGCGGCGAGGTTGCGGCCGGGCAGAGCTCGGGAAGAGGCGGGGCAACGTGGAGTGCGCGGAAGAAGGCCAGAGGAGAGAAGCTAGGGCGGCGGGCGGCTTGGGGGCGGCGCGTGGGAGCTGCCAGAGCAGGAGGTGGTGCCGGCAGAGCTGCAGCGGCAGTGAGCGGCGGTGGCCTGCGACGGCAATCAGCTGCTGGCGGCTCGGCAACGGCGTGGTGCTCTCGGGGGAAGCCAGCGGGGAAGCGCTGAGGCGGTGGGCGAGCTCGGGGGCGACGCTTGGAGGCAAGGAGAAGCAGGCGGGGGGCCTCGGGTTGCACGGCATGGTGGCGCTGCTGCGCGGCAGAGGAGACAGAGGAAGAAGAAAGGGGGAGGGGGTGCCAGGGGCTGAGATGTAAACTCCAAAAACTCCAGGGACCTCAATGTAAGGTCAAGTTTTCTCACTGTTTTATACCTCAAATGAGAAAATGGTCAAAATAAAAGTTGTAGAACTTTTCAAACCCTACAACTTTTATTTAGGGTTCAAAACCAAAAACTCAAAGGATAGAACTTTATTTTAAAACCTTGGACTAATTTCAAACTTTTTAAAGTTTTTGTCCTTATTAGGGTAAATTTCATGTAACCTTGGACTTAATTGCATGTTTTCATGCAATGTAATGATGAATATTACTTTTACACTTTAACCCCTAGTAAAAATTGAAAGTTACATTTGTAATTCAAATATTTTGCATAAAAGGACTCATACTTTTGAAAAATTACACATAAGTCCTTATTTCCACGCATTCACTCAATTTCACTCAATTCAATACATACATTACACATTCTTTCCTAATATTTTACTATTTTGACCCCTAGGGTGTCACACCATCGGCCATCTTTCTTTTGCATAGTACGACGCTTGAAATCCACTCGGCATACCTGCACGGCCTGATGAATCCTGCTTCTAGCATTTTCTCCACCTCTTTCTTGACTTCTTCCATAACTTCAGTCTTCATTTGCCGCGCTCGCTGCTGAAATGGCTAAAATCCCTTCTTGAGAGGGAGCTGATGATCGACTATGCTCCTATCCAACCCAGCCATCTCCGTGTAATCCCAGGCGAAATAATCTGTGTACTCCTTCAGCAGAGCTATCATCGGCTCTCGTAGACACGGGCTTAACTTTTTGCTGATAAATGTTGGTCATGGCTTATCCCTAGGACCAATATCAACATCTTCAAGCTCGTCAGTTGATGTAAATGTAGTTCCATTGAAGTCAAATATGTTTCGGTGGCTCACCCGCGGGCCAACGGTCAGGTTGAGCGCGCCAACGGCTTGATTCTTGATGGATTGAAGAAAAGACTCTATGACGAGAATCGCACAAAGGGTGGCAAGTGGATCAATGAGATCTCATCAATAGTCTAGGGGCTTCGTACACAACCAAGCAAAGCCACAAGAAAGTCACCTTTCTTTCTTGTATACGGGTCTGAAGATATATTACAAGCTGATATGATGTGGAAGTCTCCACGACTGGAGATGTTTGAAGATGGCGAGGCTGACACTGCAAGACATCTTGAGCTTGACATAGCTGAGGAAATCCGATGCAATGTATTATTCCAGTCGGCCCGCTACTTACAAGGACTTCATCGTTACCACGACAGGAACGTTCAACAACACTCTTTCAACGTTGGAGATTTGGTTCTTCGACGAATCCAAGATGATACCGGGCTACACAAGCTAAACTCACAATGGGAAGGACCTTTCATTGTGCACAAGTTTATTGGCCCTGGATCTTATCACTTATAGTACCCTGATGGCCAGGAGGTACCAAATTCTTGGAATATCAAGCATCTATGTTATTTTCATCCTTGATCAACAGGGGACAGCTTCTATTAGGTGCCTGGAGATTGATACTTCTAGTACAACTCCGTCTTACTAGTTCACGACTGTTATTACGCGCAAGTTTGCTAAAGGGGCCTTTCTCACATATTTCCAGTAACTAATTACTAGTTTCCAACTAGTCTCTTGGGTTACTAAAGGGGCCTTGTGCTCATACTTCCAGTACAACTCCATTTTACTGGCTTACAATTGGTATTACGTGCAAGTTAGCTGAAGGGGCCTCGCTCCCATACTTTCAGTAAATAATTACTGGTTTCCGACTAATATTTTGGGTTACTGAAGGGGCCTTGCGCTCATATTTCCAGTACAACGCCATTTTACTGATTTAAGACTGGTACTTCACGCAAGTTTGCTAAAGGGGCCTCGCTCCCTTATTTCCAGTAACATGTTACTTGTTTTCGACTTCTACACTATGTTATTGAAGGGGCCTCGCTCCCATACCGAGAGGTAAACTAGTTTATGACTAATTCTATACCTGTTCGACTACTTCGACTAGTCATCCTTACTACAATCCTAGTCAGGATCGATTCCGACTAGATGGCTTCACTGACTATTCAAGACTCAGCGGCTACTTGCCCAATGCCTGGGCTCAAGGGCTAACGCCACTGACTGCTATGTATAATCTGTGATACTCATCTGGTCCCTTGGTTTGGGGGCTTGATAGGACAAGGCACTCAACGTGCCTCAAGGGACAACTGTCATGTTTCAACACTAGACGTTGTGAAATTACACGACAATACCCGATCCAAGAGGCTTTTTAAGATTTATCTTGGGTAGAAGTTTGTTAACCATTATTACCTAGAGGTCCTTTTTAGATATTGGCTCAGGGCACAAAGATTGATTTGAGAGGTAATTTTGGGTGTTTGTTGGGGATGTTATTTGTTCACCACTTTTTTCAGGGACTTCATCCCAAAAAAAGAGGTTTCCAAACTTACTACACCAATTTGCCCATGTTCACCATCGAATCTTTACTGTCATATATTGCATGTCACGATTCTTTGGATCCTTTATTCCAAAAACTTGGGGATTTGGATTCAAGGCTCGGGGGCTGTGGGATACGTGTCATCAGCGACTTCTTTTTCAAATCTGCTGGAAGATAAGGATAGAAGACTCAAGATTAAATTGACCCTCAGCCTGATTCTACGAGTCAATCTAAGGCTCAGGGGCTACTCGATATGGAGTGCGAGTTTAATCGCACCCCATATAAAGAAGACTGGACAACTATTCGAGACAAGAGCACCACACAGCCTCGATGCAGCCAAGGAAATACTCGGAGGACACCTTCAAGATGAAGTTTGGGAGAACTCGAAGACGCCTTTAGAAGTACTCGGACGCATGCAGTACTCGGCTATGAAGAGCTCGAGGGCTTGCAGACCTGGGCACGTGGGACTATCCATGTGGCACGCTTCTCCTAGGATACGGGAAGGGACATGGCCCACGCCCTACATCTGTTGTAACTACTCGTACAGTAGTGAAACTAGTCGGACATGGTAAGAAACTACCCGAGAAGTACTCGGGTAGGACTCCTAGGCTTGCACCCAACTAGGACTTCCATGTAAACTTGTCCCCCCGGACTATATAAGGGCGGACAGGGGCACCCTTGGGGACAATCACCATCAAAGGCAATACAAACCACATAGGGCGTAGGGTATTACGCTCTCAGTGGCCCAAACCTATCTAAACATTGTATTCCTTTGCACCTTCGAGTTCCTAATTTCGGCGACACCCTACCTATAATGAAACGAACCGGATTCCCAAATCGAGGAATCCGACTCCCTGTATCATTGTGATAGTCCCTGGATCTAGTGCTATCACATACAGAACTCATTCCAGATATAATATCATAGTCATACTCAGATTAAGATCAAACATGGGTTTAATTATTACATAAATCCATAGGATTTGTAGTACGGAATTTATTACAAGCCTCTCAGCTAAAGCGGTTCAGACAGAAATCGTAAAGCGGTAACTAGTCTTCGGGCCGTCCTTCAGCTTCTGGACCCTTCTCCACAGGTGACTCGAGCGTAGCACGGGCTTCAGTCGTATCAACCGTCATCGTTGGGGTCGAACTCCAGATCGGATCCTGCATTGTACTAGGCTATCCCCAAGGAATGGGATAGGTTCACGTCACCATCCGAATGCAAGCTTTATTGTGGTCTATACTACGGATATAACAAAGCTCAAGAGGTAAACCTAAGGTTTTCCTATGCATGCAATATATATATATATATATATATATATATGTATACACACCTCTTCCATTCTCGACTCGGGCCCTTCCGGCATTCTGAACTCCCGGTCAACGCACACCTTCCAAACCACCAAGTCGATGCGAGAACTCCCTCTCCTCGCATCTCAACTGCCCCTGGCAGGAAGTCATTCTAGAGGGAGGTAGAAGTCATGAGTAACACTAACTAATAAGAGCAACAGAGGAGTAGGGATGTCCATGACCGAGGACGCGTCTATATGTATAGTTTACACCCTGCAGGGGTTGTACACCTAGACCCACTCGAATCGACACTAGCCGGAGATCAGCCGACTAATATACGAAACACCGGTCTACTGAAACAGAACTAGGAGCCATGGCACCATCCGACTTTCCCAGGTCTTGGGCGCATCCTCCCATAGGAGGTCGCCCCGGGACTGTGAAGCCTCCCATGCATCTCGGGGATACGTGAGGCTAGCACCTCCTTCCCCTGCACTGATACTCGATCCTCCCACTGGCTTGGCACCACGCTTGCTAACCCCGGACCGGGCCCACCCTCATAATGGGTAAGTGGTGTGCACGCTTAACAAATTCCCACAAGTCATAGTTACTCTCACTCGGTCCTTAACTGCTGAAGTGGGCATCTTCGTCAAAAGCGTCTCCACCACAGTGGTCCGCAACTGCACCCTTAACGGGTGCCTCCAACACCTCATCCTCGTAAGCAAAAACTATACCTGCCACAGGTACTCCGTAGGGTGCGCCAAGATACACACCCCAAGCCCTCGATCCACGATCGAGTTAGGTTTGCCCACTCTCGGCTAAAGCCCTAAACACCAACTCCTGAATATCATAACTTCACACACGCCAAGACTATCCATCCATTCCCACACATACACATTCAAGGATTGACAAGGCATTTCATATAATAAACAAGCGAGATAGGATTGCAAGGAGGATGGGTACATAAAATAGGCCATGCAGGTTCATCTCGATAAAATTACACACATAGCGATAGCAATTCTAATCAAGCAATGCCTAATAGGTATTCAAATCGTAGATGGGCGTGAACCTGGCGTCTCTTTGAAGTCCTCCTGGGCTTCCAGGTAGTCCTGGCCGTCGGTCAACTCCTCGTAGTCGGGTCCTATTCGAAAATACGGGTAAGAGTAGGGACCAAAGTGCAAAAAATCACAAAACTCTTCAAATAAGATTCAAATCACCACAAAACCTACTTTAACGGGTGGTTTATGATTTTTGAGGAATTATGGAACTAGTTTCATAATTTTCGGAGGTCCGGTCGATTTATTATGAATTTTATAAGGGTAAATCTATTTCTGAAATTAGTAAAAGGATTATGGAAAAGAACAGAGTCATCAGTGACACATGGTAGCACCAGAGCGTGCCACGTGGCATGCTGACGTTAGCATGACGTCACCAGTGGGGTTAGGGCTTGCTAACGTCAGCAGTGGGCCCTGCTGGTGGGGCTTGTCAACGGTCAACGGGTCAATGGGTCAATGGGTCAATGGATCCCACTGGTCAGCCTCACCCCGAGGATGACAGGTGGGGCCCCGCCTGACGGGCCGGGAAGAAAAGAAAAGAAAAGAAAAGAAAAGGAAAAGGCGTCGTTCGGTTTTGGGCCAAAAGAGGTGATGGGCCGGCTCGAGGCCCAACTAGGCTTGGCTTAGGCTTCATGGATCAGCTCGGCCTACGGCTCAACAGGCCGGCCCGGGTCTATGGCCTGGCTACGCGCTGTGGGCCGGCTCGGCCTAACAGGCCGGCCCACGGTCGGCTTCCCTCTCTCTCCCTCTAACATCACGGGCCCAGGGGGCAGCGCCTCAAGCTTCCCCCGACAGGCGGGGCCCGTGTGTCGGTCACTCACCGGATCTGGTGTGGCCGCCAGATCCGGTGCGACTCGGGCCAACATGGCCCTGTGTGTGTGTGTGCCAGGGTGTGTGCATGTGTGGACGCCCGAAGGGTGCTCGGGAAAGGCCTCAGAGGCTTGGCCGCGATGCGAACGCGACGTCGCGGCCACGTCGCGGGGTCGCCGCACACGGCGAGGCCGTGGCGCGGGCACGGCGAGGCTGGGGCGCGGGCATGGCGAGGCTGGGGTGTGGCGCACGGTCAGCGGGGGCGTGGCCGGGTCTCGTGGCACGGGTGCACACGCACGCGCGCGGGACCTGGCGTCCCAGGGCCGCGGCGTGGCCGTGCCGTGCGCGGGGCACCGGCATCCCGGGCCCGCGGCACGACGCGGCGGCGAAGGGCGACGGCGAGTGTGGCTCGCTAGGCGGCGCGACGGGCTCCTGCACAAGAGTGGCACCAAGGCCGGACGGGGAGAGGTGATCCTAAGGCTGGACTACGGAAGGTTTATCGGCATCGCCGGCAGCAGGGGGAAAGGAAGGGAGAGAGTGGCGGCAGCGCTCACCTAAGGCTCGCTGGCGGGAGACCTGAAGCGGTGGCGGGTCGAGGCAGGCAGGTCGGTGCTGTGCAGGGTCAGCGGCAGTATCGGGGTCGTCATACGGGCGCAGGCGTGGTGGAGCTCCGGTGCAGCGACGGCCTTCTCCTCCTCGCGCAGCTCCTCCTTCTCCTGCTCTCCTGCTGGTGCGGCGGCAGCAAAAGGGGAACAGGAGGAGCAGTGGCTAGGGTTTGGGGGAGCAGCCTCGGGGTTCTTAAGGAGCGGCCCTAGGGTTTGCGGCGTGGGCCCGGACACCGAGGGCGGCGATGCCCGGCGTCCGTGCCACGGCCACGCGGCGTGCATCCGGCGGCTGCGGCGCGGGGTTAGGGTTTGCGGCGCGGGCGGTTACGGCGGGTTGTCGCAGATTGGGGCGGCACGCGGGCTGGCGGGTGACGCGAGCAAGCGGGGTCGGGGCGGAAGGGAAATGGGAAAAGGGAGGCGTGGCGGTTACGGCCTCGGTCACGGAGCGGGTGAGCGGCGGAGGTGAGCGAGTGGAGGCTAGGGTCGCGGGCGACTACGGGAGGAAGGGGAAGCTAACGGGTGGGTCCCACCTGTCAGCTGCCCCGGGAGAAGGTGAAGGGGCGCACGCGGGTGCGGCCGGTGGCGGTGGGCTGGGCCGTGGCCTACGGCCGTGCCGCATGGGCTGTGCTTCGCGGGGAAAAGAAAGAGGAAGCTGGGCCGTGCTCGCAGGCTGGTGGGCTGTGCATATGGGTTTCGGCCCACGGGGTTTAAGGGAATAGGTTTTTTGATTTGAATTTGGTTGGCCCAATCAAATTCAAATCCCACACAATTAAAGCAGCAAATTTGAAAATCCAATCAAGTAAAATCCATCAACACCTTCTAACCAAGGTAATTAGCAAAAAGTTTTTGAAATTCATAATTTTTGCTATCTAAACACTCTAAGGCACAAACATGGAATGTTACATATAAACTCACCATCTCGGGGGTATCCCTCAGTGGGCGTGGCGGTAAAACACCGACAGGTCCAAGCTGCTCTTAACCGTGAGCATGGCTGATATATCAGTTTTTACTCTGCAGAGGTTGTACACTTTACCCACAACTCGTGTTTCCCTTATTACCCAGGTTTGCAAGGCCCGTAAACACTTTTGAGGTGAGTGGCAGGGATTCACTAACTTATGACAATCCGCTAAAGTTTCAAGTCAAAGCGGTCATAACTCTCCCTAGTGACGCAGATGCCTTAACCAGGATCATATCATACCCTCAAGAGGACCGAGCTATACCCCGATGATGCAACCCCTTTTGCCCTTTTGATAAGATTATCGTAAGCTAAAGTTTGTAATTAATTAGCAAAGCCCAGAGCCATGTAGTATTATGGTTGAACTGTTTTCCTGGGTGGTTCTCCATATTCCAATTAATGCAATGATCTTAAAGTTATCACCATAAAAGTATTCTAGAATATGAAGTAAAACAAGTGTAGCATAGTTTCCAAGTAAAAGCAACTAGCATAGCTACAACATAAGGTAAACAACCCAGGTTTGATCAAGGAAATTCAAAAGAAACTAGGCATATCCTTAGTTTGGGATCCAACATATTGTAGACACAGCATGCATATAAAGTAAATGTGTGTATTTAGAAAGTTATTAAGATCGGAATGTGATCAAGGACCACTTGCCTTCTTTAATGTATTACTGCTGCTCAGGAGCATCTTCAAAGCATTGCGATCCTCGAACTGCGCACCATCTATCGCAACACACAAGCACATACAATCAAGCAAATAAAATAAATAAGAAACAATATACCAAACAATATAAGTAGAGAAAAACAACATTATAAAGCTATTGTACACGTCGCAAGGGTCGCATGAGCGTGAGAATCGATCAAAACGGAGTTTAAACGAAGAAGTCATGGCTTAAATATGATTCCAGGGGCTTATTTGTAAAAGATTTGAAACTAGAAGGGCTCTGAACAAAGAAACCGAGGGCTAAAGCATAAATAAACCTTAGATCTATGGTTTAGATTGATAAACAAAGGGGCTAGGGATGGCGGGTTCTATTTTTGAAAAAGGTAGGGGCTAAAATAGAAGAAAAAGGATATGTTTGTGAATATTTTTGAACTGCCGTGGATCGTGGATTGATTCTAATAAATCTGAGGGTTTCTTTTGCAAAAACACCTAGGGTTTGTCCGGTATGGGTCCTGTTGACTTGGGTTAGATTGGATCTGGGCTATCCGATCTAGATCAGACGGTGGGCGGTGGCCGAGGCGGCATGGGCGGCGGTGTTGGCGCGGCGGGCGGCGGCGCACGGCGGCGGTCTTTCCAAACTTGGTTGAAAATAGCCGTCCAGGCTCAGTTTCAAGCGCGGGTTGCACGTAATGAACAAGGGCACTACGGGGAACGCATCTAGGGATCGGAACGGCGAGATGGGGACCGCAGTGGGCTGCCCAGAGTGAGCGCGGCAAGGCAGCGACGGGGAGCAATTGCGCGCATGGAAAGACGGGGAGAAGAGGGGAAAAGGGCCGGTGGCGATGCTCACCTCCACGCGAAGCTTCGACAGTGGGTGAGGGCGACAGAGCGGCGGCAGAGCTGCAAGACGGCGGCGCTCTCAAGCTTGGCGGCGAAGGCGGCGGCGTGGGCTAGGGCTGCGAGGTGAGGGGCGGTGGCTGCGACTTCGATGGGACCAAGGGCACGGGGGCCGCGCCTTAAATAGGGGCCGACGAGGAGACCTCGATGTGCAGGCCTACGGTGGCACAGGGGCGGCATGCCGCGGCTGGAATCGGGGTCGAACCCAAGTCTGGCTCGAGGTAGGGGGTGAACCCGACCGGCGGAGCCCGCTTGGCGGTGAGGGAGTAAGGGAGAGAAGAGGAGGGGGAAGCGGACTGAGCTGCTGGGTAGGGAAACGGAGGCGGAGGAGGCCGATTGGATTGGGCCTTGCGGGAGGATGGAAAGGGGAAGGGAAAGGCTAGCCTGGGCCGGGCCGCGCGGGAAAAAGAGAAGGAAGGAAGAGAAGGGGAATGGGCCAGGCCAAAAGAGAAAGAGAGAGAGAGAGAGAGAAAAAGAAAAGAAATGTATTCAAATGCATTTGAATTTTAATTTGAAATTTAAATTCAAATGGAAGACAAGAAATAAAACAATGCAATGTGATGAGGACATCACTTCTTTGGATGCACACAACACTCCGCTGAACATTCGAGGTCCAATCACTAGAGTTCGTGCGAGACAATTGAATTTATAGGTGAGCTCGTTCCTAAAAACTTCCTCTTATGATCTTGAGAATAGATTACTACCTAATGATTATATTTTGATTAGGAATGAAGGAGAGGACCAGGGGATGCATGGAGAGGAGCTTGGTGTTGGACAAGGCTAGCAAAGGACGTCCAAGACAATCGGAGTCCAGGAGTAGTCTGTCTTAGATTGGAAACCCAGACCATATACGGAGTCCAATTTTGACGTTGCATATATGGTTGGAAAGATATTTTCATAGAGCTTCGAATGGCACTGGTCCCATGACCAAATGATACCTGAGTCAACGGGAATCATTAAATCAAGTGGACATCCAGAATCTATCTCGGTGCTGCATCGCCGTCTATTGGGCTGTTGGCCCGTGTATCGTATTGGAGCCCATTAGGGGTGTGTCCAGGGGTCCTGCACTACACACCAAAAATCACACTCAATAGAGCTAGCATGCAAAAGTTATGCTCAAACTACCCTTTTGTTAAACTTTAAAATAACTCAAAAAGCATTTAGTTTTAAACCAAACTTTAGTAACAAAAGTAGTCGAGTTCAACTTCTAGAGTACAACAAAACTAGTTTGACAATTTTTGGATTTTTCTACGAATTCCTATGGATTTCACAATTGGGCAGATTTGAATTAGAGAGGGGATACTGCTTTCCTACAGATAGGCCCTTGGAAACATTTGAATTGTTACAAATAGGTCATTGGCCGGGTGTTACAGAGGGGGCAGATCGACGGCGACCAAATCCGGTGAGGGGGCTCACCGGCGGCGAGGGGCGAGTGAGGGGAAATGTTCAGGGACTCACGCGGTCTCGGGGGTGGCCGGTGTCGGGGAAGAGAGGGGCCGAGGCAGCGTAACGACGACAAACAGGGGCGGACGGCGGAGGTCCGAGGGATGTCGTCAATGTTCCGGTGACCGGAGGGCAGGAGGGCGGTGGGGAAGTGGCTAGACAGCTTCCACGTGATGATGTGGTGCTGGTGGTGTGCTTGGCTGGGGCTAGGGAGCAGTGGATCGCCGGGACGACGGCGAGGCCGAGCGGCAGCGGGAGCTCGAACTCCCCGGCATAGCAGTCCGGTCGTTCTGGTGCAGGAGAGCGAAATTGGACGGGTTGGTGAGCTTTAGTGGGTGACGAGGATGCTGTTTGTTCACTAGATCGGTGAGGGGAAATGGCGTGGGCGGCTGACTACGGCGGCTAGAGGTTGCGGCGGAGGTCCGGTGAGGTGCGGTGGTTGGGAAAGGAAATGGCAGTGGGAATGTGGGTGCGAGAACATAAGAGGGAGTGCATTGGGAGCTCCAGGATGCTCTTCAAGTTGAGGAGAGGGCACAACAAGCGAGAGCTGGTGTGACACTCAGGTAATTAGTATGGTCACACCTTAAATTTGAGTATGTTGTGTGCAAAATGTGGTGAAAGCATGTTTAAAAATTTAAATGCTAAGAAAAAGGGTTGGTTTTATATAATTAAAAACTAATAAAGGTCCTTAGTGTTAAATCGTATATATAGGTGAAACTACACATTGGATGTATATGTAGTGTAGTTTTTAAATAGGATTTCTATAAAGTTTAGAAACTTTGCTAAGTTTTATACTAACTCCAAATCCATAGCTCTTCTATGGATGAACCTTAAAGCAAAGTTGTACATTTTGAAAAACACTACATTTTTGCTTTTGGGCCCATCTTCATTTGAGCTCTGGTATGAAAGTTACTTGAGCATTACACTGGGGTCCCTGTATTTCTGAAATTGGCAACTAGGTCCTCCTTCATCTACCTCTCTCCCCCTCTCCTCTGTTTCTCTGCCGCGCGCCGCCGCCGCTCTGCCGCCCATGTGCCGTGCACCTCCCCGCTCTAGAGCCGCCCTGAGGCAGGCCACGTGCCGCCCCAGCACCTGCCCCGCCGCTCCCGGCCCCGCACTGGCTTCTCCTTGCCTTACCACGTCGCCCACTGTCTGCCCAAGCTGCTCCTCGCCGCCGCTTGCCGTCGCAGCAACCCCAGCGCCACCTCCTACTTCCCGGCGATCCCACGCATCACTCCCCTGCCTTGCCGCCGCCCTCCCGACCTTGTGATGTCTCGCCCCTGCGTCTCCCAAGTCGCACTGCCGCTACCCGAGCTTCGCCGTGCCGCCACGCGCGTTGCCGGCGTGCCAGCTCCTGCTTCAGCTCGGCCACATCTTGTTCTAGATTCTGAGCACATCCTGGAACCCCTAGCACACTCATTCTTGCATTGCACACACACATTTTCGCTCAATTTCTCTTGCTCCGACTACCGCTCCCACCGGACCTCCGCCGCGCCTCCTGACCACCGTCGACCGACGCCCACACCACCCCCGAACCCCAATCCAGTGCAACCAGAGCTCCGCCGTGACCCGCTGGTGCTCCTTAGCCCCTCCAATTTTGTTTTCCCGCATCCTAGCACCATTCCCCACAGCACCGGTGAGCTTCCAGCTCCGCCGCCGCTCGGTCTCCCGTCGACCTGCCGGTACAAGGCCTCTCCACCCCGACCAAAGGCACCATCAGCACCACATCATCCCCCTGAAGCGATCCCGCCACTCCTTCACTGCCCTCCGTCGCCCTAGCCTGCAGAACACCGGCCGCCATCGCCGCTGGTAAGAATTCCGACGTCCACCCCACCGTCGAGCACCACCCTCCGCCCTGTCTCCGACCAAATTGAGTACGGGAATAGCATCCCCACCCTCTCCCGGTGCTCATGCGCGCCTTGTCCCTCCATGTTCACCGGCCCCTCGCCAGGACCGCGAGCACCCTGACACGGCCACCGCAATCCATCGCCGCCAGCCATGCTTCATCGCTTGTCTTGGTGCACATCACCCACCCGTGAACACAGTGGATAACATAGGTCACGTGGACCAGATCATGCCCGGCCAAACCATCGCCGCCGGCGAGAACACGCCGGCCGAACGTCGCGGCTGTCGTCTTCCCTCGGCAAGGACCCATGTGTAATTTAGATTGCTATTCTAAGGGCCTAGGTGCAAGAACCCAAGGGCCTCCCTGTGAACTCTTTTGTTATTTCATGTGTACAAAGCACCTAGCTTGTAAAATTCATAAGAATGTGTAGAAAAATCCAAAAATTACCAAACTAGTTTTGTTAGAAACTAGAAATCAAGATCTACAACTTTTGTTAATAAAGTTTGGTATGAAACTAACTGCATTTTGATCTATCTCAAATTCAAAGTAAAAGAGTGTCTTATACATAGCTTTTGCATACTAACTTATTTTCTTATGATTTTTGGTATGTAGCTTCTTTAGGTCATGTGTGAGCTTGTGTAAAAGTTTCAAGCTTAGTATTGTTTTGTAGTTTAAGTTCTTTTGAACTTGGGCAACTTAAATTTGAAATAGTTTGAATTTAATTAAGCATGTTCCTAAGACTTCTATGATTAGATCTTTTTACCATAACTTAATAGGTTGATAATTAGTTCATAATTAAATTTTCAACACTTTATAGTTCTATTTACTCAGGATTTGAATTCAAACTTAAAGTTTGAATTCAAATTCAAATGTTTTAGTTTCTGTTTCCAGAAAATTATGAAAAATTTACCATAAGCTTATTTATTGAAAATAAACTTAACCACAAAAATTCAAGGTCAGAATCTTATCAGTTTTTAAATAAAAAAATTAAATTGGTCGAATTACTTTAAAGTAATTCCAATAAAATGAGTTTATGTGCACTAATTTAAAATATAGATAGTAATTTAAAATCCCACCCCCTTGTTACATGAGTTTATGTGCACTAATTTATTGGATTGCAACTTTATAGTGAAATAAAAACCTTAATTCAAGCACCATCTCACTTAAATCCTTGCATACCATGTAGAATCGACGACGCTCAACGACGGAGACTACGAGCTAGTCTTGGAACAAGACCAAGGGTTTTCTGAAGAACCAACAAACGTCGCCGAGACTCTAACTGAAGCCCCAAACCAAAGTTCGGAAGTCTCTGACACTCCTGCCCCCAACCCCACTCAAGAAGGCAAGCCCCGATGCATACCCAGTATTTCAATTTATTACCATTTTACTTATATATTATATATCTTGCATTACGTCTAGGAGTTGAAATGAAACCCTAGTTGCATAAATCCTAGGAAGCCAATGTATTGTACCCGAGTCCTTATCGCATAGACGCTCTGCTAAATAGGACCGGTAAAAGTCGAGTTATTTCCTGTCACTCGTGCGATATAGGAGTTGCATGTTTACTATTCTGCAATCACTATAAGGATAATGGACAGGGTCATGTGCAGTATCATGACCTGAAGGTTTACCCTGTCTATTTTGATAAAAGTTGTTAAGGTCGCAGTGTGTGGTAGTGGTGGCTAAGCGTTTGAAAGTACTAGCCACATGCCGCGAAATATGGTAAAGCGGCAAGCCTAGTAACCGATCGGCCCGGCAAGTGGACATACCTCCCACCACTTGTAATTTGGTTTTTCTCACACACCGACGTGCGGGAGTACGATCCACACAGCGGACAGGAGTACGGTCATGTAGTCGCGCTACAAGCGTATGTCCTGCACAATTGGTGTGCGTACGGTCCTACAGTCGCTTGTGGTGGCCCTGTTCCACAACCCGGAATGAAAGGTAAACGGTTGCTTCGGAACGATCTTTGGATGTTCCAAGCGTGTGAGTTAGGTTTACCTTGCAAGGGTGAAATTCGATTCAGAATCGTGCGTCTCTCGCGGAAATTGAGACTGCTTAATCCTTCTGCCACATAGAGTAAGAAGTGTAACTCTTGATGGAATAATCTTATTGAATATTAATCTCTACCTTGCTTGCCTAGTGTAGGTGCTTACCTAAAATGGTTAATCAAGTAGAATTTGAAAACTAAAATTTGAAAGTAGATCATACTCTTTGTTGCTTTTTAGCTGAAATTAAACCCAGAACCTTCTCAATGCCTTTATGAGTCTAGTTACCTGGCTAAGTATACCACGAAGCGGGTAAGTCTTGCTGGGTATTAGTATACTCAGTCTTGCTAGTCTATCTTTCAGGTATGACCTTCGAGAACCCCACGGATAGTTCTGCATGGCCAACTTCTGTTCTGTATGGCTGGTCCGTGGAATAGGATCCGTCCCCGGCTGGCAGTGACCCTCCTGAGTGACACCAAGCTTTGGGCTGAGCATGGTGTCAACGTTCGCGATGTGTGTAGTCTCATGTTTATTCTCCTTCCGCTATAAACCTGGACAAGCTATTTAGCTTGTCGTTTTAAACACGGTTTGTATAAGTTTACATTAAGTTTGAAAAGGGTTTGTAATAATATTTATGTTTCTGTAAATTAAAAGTTGATAAGCTGTGCTGTGATTGTAAACTTGCCTTCGTGCGAGGTAAACCTGCCTTGATCCTGTTGAACCGTGGTTGTATCGGGCGGAGACTCGACAGACCAATGAATTGTTCCGTTTGAAGTGCGTTGAGTTATTATCAGTTGTATAGCGATGACTAGCGCACTTGAGCCGGAATAATTCAGACGATTCTGCCACAGCTGGTATCAGAGCTGTAGGTTTACTCTTCCGACTGCAGTAGTTCTTAAAAAGTATTTCAGGATAAAATTGGCCACACAAATGAATTTACAACGTACATTGAATCCGTTAAGGCTGTGCTTAGATCATGAAGCCCTAGGGACTTACAAGGGAATTATCAGGTGGCTGCTAGTATATGTATATATATATAGATAGCTCTGACTTGCAGCACTACTTCCTGTCAAAACTTAAATTTATGTACAACTTAACTTTACTTTTTGTAACGATACCTTCGGTGGTAAGGTAAGAAGGTAAGGATCCTCAGCTAACTGGGGAGTTAGCCTTCCTGTCGGTGATGCGAACCGAACGCTGTTTCTCAAGCAGTGGCCTACTTGAGATGCTGCCAATATATCAACTTAGGTTGGTTATATTGGGAGTATATGGTTCGGCGCAAGGTATGGCGATCGCTGTTCATACCACCACATTTTGCGGTACCCCCGTGAATACGTTGTTCTAACAACGTATGTTAACGTTGTCTGTACGGCGGTAATAGTGCAGATGCTGTTTCTATAGCAAATAGTACTGCTTGGGAACGCTTTCATGTCGTGCTACCATGAAAGGTTCATGTTATATATATGTGGTTTTCTGTAGGTACACTAACCACGATTAAGACTTTAGGATGAATAGGATTTATCGACTAGTTATTAGAGAGAGTCGTATGTGTTTTGCCACCGAAATTAACCGTGTAAGTCCGAAAATATTCGGTAGTTGTTTTGGTTGCGAGGACGGATAGTATGTGTATGCATAATTCATCATTAAATAAGTGAATGCATGATATGGGTTGTTCTTTTAAGATGCATAGAGTGTTGTCTACCTTTAGGATGGGTTAATAGGATTTTTGTAGTAGCTCTAAGTTAAGTACCTTAAGCATCCATCTGATTTCCAGTCTTTGCTGTTATCAAAATCAATCGTTTCGTTCCGTTTACCTTGTGAGTTCTCAATCGGGTAAACATATCTCACCATTTGCATTCTTGTTGCAGATGGCAGCCCCTTCAAACGTCTTCTGGGATCCGGCAGGGCATCTCCACACAAATGCCTTGCATTGGAAGGGTTTTCCTCATCTTCTTTGGGAATCATTACGTTCGTTCTGTTATATCAAACCCCCACAGTATGACGCAGTGGAATACCAGAAAGAAGGTGTTCGTCGATGTCGAGTCAGGATGACTATTCCACAACATCCCTTCCGCTCCCAATGGCAACCTATCGAAGTTGACGTGGTAGGTTATCGGATAGTTGATACGATTGAGGGAGCAGCTCTGGAAGCCATGTACCTTTTTCTGCAACCAGCATCCAAGGGAAGTTGCAGGACAGCCTATCGGTCTATTCCCTACAATAGATCCCAACGATCCTGAGTGGAATCTCAAGGTAGTCCCTGAAAGTCACAGGTTGGAAGGCTCAACGGAAGAAGCGCTTCAGGGTACTATGCAGTTCATGAATGTTCAGCATCATTATCAACTTCTCCTACGTCGCGGTATAGGTCAGTTGATCAACATCGCGCAAGGTCACTTTAGGAATACTGACCGACAAGTCACCCAGATTGTGCAGCTTCAAGCCTTGGTGACAGAGAAAGATGAAATCATCGCTGCTCGAGAGGAGACTATTCATCACCGGGAAGATCAACTCAACGAGTGTGACGCAATGATCACCCAACGCAACACGATCATTGAGTTTCTCCAGGAACAAATCCATGACCTCATCCTTGAGGTTGATGATGCTCAAGCCCAAATTAATGAACTCCAACAGCAGCCAGCACCTCTTGCTGTACCAGCACCCGAAGCCGAAGAAGAAGATCCAGAGGAAATCGAGGGAGTTTCAGACCTCGATTCTGAGCATGGAGATCCTGTCCTGAGTCCCCATCACTCCTCTTCAGGCAGTCAGTCATCCGTGGGCAACTACGATGAATTTTAGTCTTGTTTAAGTTGGTGACATCCTAGCTGTAATTAGTGTAGAAAAATTTGACATAGGTAGTGCGTAGTCTACCTAGATCTAGAGCCACTTGTTGTGTTATATGTGGCATGTGTACTTATGGGGCTTGTAGTAGCGAAAGTGCCCTGATGTAAGATGTAAGGACCACCAGTGTTCATGTAGTAATCTAAACCCCGTGTTCTACTATCTTACTTAATCTCCTTGCATCTGAAATGAGTCGATTGAATGGAGCATATGAATTACACTTCTGTTTGGTAATTGTATATCATCTGAAATTGGAGTAAGGATATGATTGATAATGGATATCTCCTTTGTTTCAGATGGTTGGAGCTACTTGCGAAACCCCGGAAGGTTTTCGGGCAGATCAGGCTAGCGGTTCCCAGCAACCGCCACCGCCACCTCCAAATCTAGCCGAGGTTATGGCTCAGCAGACAGAACTTCTAAACCTGCTAGTGCAAGCACAGCAGAACCAACACCACCAACAAACATGAGGAGGTCGTGATGATCCTCACCCCCAAGTGGCAAATTATCAAGCCTTCCTCAGTACCAGCCTCCACTATTCCATAAGGCGGACGAGCCTCTCGATGCTGACGCTTGTCTCCGCACCATCGAGTCTAAGTTCGCCTTATTGCCTGCCCCATGTTCAGATAAGAACAAGGCGCTCTTTGCAGCCCAACAACTCCGTGGCACTGCCCGCATCTGGTGGGATAATTATCATGCCATGCAGCCTACCGGTCATGTCGTCACTTGGGACGAGTTTCGGACTGCTTTTCGAGCACACCACATCCTCGAAGGACTCATTGAGCGAAAGCTCAATGAATTTCTGAATCTGACTCAAGGGACCCGCACCGTTCTGCAATATGCACAAGTCTTCAACCACTTGTGCCAGTACGCGGGATACCATGCAGACAATGATGCCCGCAAAAGAGATCGTTTTCGCTGAGGCCTGAATACTAAACTTAAGGAATGACTGAATTTGGTAAAGGCCGAGAATTTCAATGTGCTGGTCAATATGGCCATCACTCAGGAAGACTGCATCTCAGCCCACAGAGCAGAGAAGAAAAGGAAGACACCCACAGGGCCTTCAGCTACACAACCGTCGAGGTATCGGTTGATCCCGAGCACCGCCTCGAAGCAACTTGCCCAGCAGAAGGGTAGCTAGACCACCCCAGCAGACACGATTCAATCGACCACCGACACTACAGCCTCAGTAGCAACAACAACAGGGTCCGCGGCCGAGTTTTTCGCCAGTCACCAAGGAAACAACAACTATCGTTGTTTCAATTGCGGAAGCCCGTCCCACTTTATCAAAGATTGCCCTCAACCTAGGAAATCCTTCCAAGGGCAAACATCCAATCCAACCAGCAAGGGTAAGGGCAAGAGACAGGTGGTCCAAGTCCGCCAAGGAAGGGTGAACCTCACCACTCTCTCCGAACTCCCCGAAGGGACACCAATAATGACGGGTACTTTTTCTATCAACCATCATCCAGAAATTGTTCTTTTTGATTCTGGTACCACCCATAGCTTTGTTAGTGCAAAGTATGGGACTAAAATAGGCTTGGATATCTATCCTACTAATGGAGATTATAAGATAACAACTCCGGGTGGAAAAATCTTATCAAATCAAATCTGTAGGAAGGTACCACTTCAGCTGGGTAGTCAATTGATAAAAACGGACTTGCTTCTACTAGACCTAGAAGGAATGGATGTCCTCTTAGGTATGAATTGGATGACCCAGCATCAAGTGTCATTAGATATCTCTTCTTGAACTGTGGAGATAGATTCACCTGAGTACGAACCTACCATTCTTTATCTTCCACAACGGGAGTACACTAACTCTTGCACCTATGCTACAACCGGGATCAAGTTAAAGGATATCCCTATCGTCTGTGAATACCCAGATGTCTTTCCAGACGATTTGCCTAGAATGCCCCCAGATCGAGATATTGAGTTTATCATAGAACTCCAACCTGTCACGGCCCCTATCTCTAAGAGACCCTATCGTATGCCTCCTAACAAGTTAGCCGAGTTAAAAATCCAACTCCAACACCTCCTTGATAAGGGTTTTATTCATCCGAGTGCATCACCATGGGGTTGTCCAGCCTTATTTGTGAAAAAGAAAGACAATAGCTTAAGACTATGTGTAGATTATCGTCCTCTCAATGCGGTGACTATTAAAAACAAGTATCCCCTACCCCTCATTGATATTCTCTTGGATCAGTTAGCCGGAGCTAAAGTATTCTCCAAAATTGATCTTCGTTCCGGTTATCATCAAATTAAGATCCGGCCAAGTGACATTCCAAAAATGGCCTTCTCCACTCGATATGGTCTATATGAATATCTAGTCCTGTCATTTGGTCTTACTAATGCTCCAGCATATTTCATGTATCTCATGAATTCTGTCTTCATGCAAGAACTCGACAAATTTGTTATGGTCTTCATTGATGACATTCTGATTTACTCTAAGAATCTAGAAGATCATGTAAAACATCTTCATGTTATTCTTCAGCGATTAAGAGACCACCACTTATACGCCAAATTTTCTAAATGCGAGTTCTGGGTAGATACTGTGAAATTTCTAGGCCACACTATCTCCGGCGACGGTATATCCGTTGACCCCAGTAAAGTACAAGAAGTGATGGATTTGAAACCTCCAACATCAGTCCATCAGATCCGTAGTTTTCTTGGTCTAGCGGGCTATTATCGTCGCTTCATTCCTGAATTCTCCAGAATAGCCAAACCTATGACCGAACTACTAAAGAAAGGTGTTAAATTCTCTTGGGATCAAAAATGCGAAGATGCATTCCACACTCTCCGAGATCATCTTACAACTGCTCCCGTCTTAGCTCCACCAGATGTGTCAAAACCCTTCGACATCTATTGTGATGCTTCAGGAACTGGACTTGGTTGTGTGCTTATGCAGGACAACCGAGTAATTGCCTATGCATCACGAGCACTTAGGGTTCATGAGCAGAACTACCCTACCCATGATCTTGAACTCGCAGCTTTCATTCATGCCCTGAAGATCTGGAGACATCATATGATGGGTATGAAGTGTCATATTTATACTGACCACAAAAGCCTCAAGTACATCTTTACACAAGCAGACCTGAATATGAGGCAAAGACGCTGGTTAGAACTTATCAAAAACTATGATTTGGAAGTACACTATCATCCAGGCAAGGCCAATGTCATTGCGGATGCACTCAGTCGCAAAGTACATTGCTCTTGTTTGTCTGTAGAAGCTTTCAACGAGACTCTTTGTTGGGAAATGAGAAAGCTTAATCTAGAAATTATTCTCCAAGGTGACTTGAACCATCTCTCAGTTGAAGCCACGCTTAGGGATAGTATTGTTCTAGCTCAACAGCGTAATAAAGGAGTCAGAATTATTAAGCAGAAAATAACACAAGGAGAAGGGAAGTCTAAGTGCTTCCGAGTAGATCCAGAAGGAGTTCTATGGTTCAATGAACGTATTGTTGTACCTAAGGACCATAAGCTCCATAAACAGATATTAGATGAAGCCCATCTATCCAGATTCTCTATGCACCCTGGCAGTACGAAGATGTACTAGGATCTAAAACAGAATTTCTGGTGGACTCGTATGAAACGAGAAATTGCCAAGTATGTCTCAGAATGTGATATCTGTCAAAGGGTCAAAGCTAGTCACCCGAAGACTGCTGGTATCCTTCAACCTCTATCTATTCTGTGGCAGAACCAACCTGAATTACACCGGCTCAAGTACGTGAGTCCACTCTTGAGGGCTCCAACGTGCTTCAAACGGTATAATCCCTTGGCCTGTCGGGTAACGTCCCGATAAACCACCGAATGCAGGATCAAACAAGGTACCTCGCACGAAGGCGAGTCCAGAGATACAAAAGCCATCACATTTTTACATCACAGGTAGATACAATACGTGAGTATTTTAAAAGTAACATCAGTTACCAACTGATGGAAATTATTACAAAACCGTTTAAAGTTTCAAGTCTTTCAGCGGAGTTTAAAGCACGGGCACTATATACGTCGTCAGTTCGGATATCATGCTAGCCCTGGCATGATATCACTCGGAGGGATCTGTGTTGGCCGGGGACGGGTCCCACTCCACGGACCAACCATCAGGCAGAGGGTAGGGCCACGACCCAGGCAGAGCAGAGTCATCAAGGGGATACTCAGCAAGGCTTACCCGTTTATGGTATAATTAGCCATGTAACTAGACTTATGAAGGCTTTTCAGGTTTTGGGTAGAGTTTTCAGCTGAAAAGCAACAAAGAGTAGGTCCTTAATGTCAACTTTTAGCTTTCAAGTTCTATGTGATTATCTATTCTAGATAAGCACCTATAGCTATTCAAGCATGGTAGAATCTTTTATCAAACATCATCTTTGATAATCACAAGGTTGCTCTTATTACTCTATGTGGTAAAGGGATCAAGCAGTCTCAATCTCCGCGAGAAACGGATGATTTCTGAATCAAATTTCAGCCTTGCAAGGGTAAACCTAACACACACGCTTGGAACATCCAACGTTTGTACCAAAGCAACCGTTTGCCTTTCATTCCGACTCGTGGATCAGAGCCACCACAAGCGACTGCAGGACCATACGCACATCCAATGTGCAGGACGTACGCCCGTAGAGCGACTACACGGCCGTACTCCTGGTTGCCCGGCAACACGTATTCCCACACGTCGAATCGAGTAACAGGAAAAACCAAAATACGAGTGGTGGGAGGTATGTCCACTCCTCGGGCCGATTGGTTACTAGGCTTACCGCTTACCATATTTCGCGGCATGTGGCTAGTACTTTCAAACGCTTAACCACCACTACCACGCACTGCGACCTTATCAATTTCATCAACACAGACAGGGTATCATCTCAACCATGATACCTCTCAAGAATCCCGTCCGTCATCCTTATAGTGGTTGCAGGAATGTAAACATTACAACTCCTATAAAGCTCACGAGTGACAGGCAATCACTCGACTTCTACCGGTCCTATTAGCATAGCAGCTATTCGGACTCAAGTTCTAGTATTCAGTACACCGGTTCCTGGAAATATGCAACTAGGGTTTCCAAGTAATTCCTAAAAACCTAATGCAGAAGTATATATAAATATGTGTAGATTGCAGTATAAATATAGTAGGGATTATGTCCGGGGCTTGCCTTCTTGCGTAGGGTTGGGTCAAAGTTTTCTGAACTTTGGTTCGGAGCTTCAGTTAGACCTTCGGCAGCGTTCCCAGGGTCTTCAGAAACTTCTACGGCTTGATCCGGGATTAATTCGTAGTCACCATCGGCGAGAGTAGTCGAGTCTACATGATATGCAAGGTTATAAGTTAAGGAATGCATATTCTTTTATTTTATTTCATGATAAAGTTGCAATCCAAGGAAAGTATAAATTACTTATTACACATATCATTTATTTCTCTACCTGGCAGTCATTTATCGGGTATTAACTATTTTACCTAGTTACATTAAGTAACAGGGTTGATTACCCTAAACATTTAACTAATGGCATGAAGAAGCAGGTTGGGTTAGCTTTAAACATTTAAACTAATTATATTTACTAACTTATTTATTTGTTATGCTAATTATTTATACTAACCTTAGGTTAATATTTAACCATGGACTTATTTTCTTTAGGTAGTACTTAAATCTATAGATAAAAGTAAGAATTTATCCTAACCTTTTGGTGTGTGGGATACACTACTCAAGAAAAGCATTTTCATGATTTTTAAACATTTACAATTATACACATCAAATGCATTAAAACATCTAAGCTTTATTTAAGATTAAACCAAAACATTACAAATGTATTATATCAACAGTAAGTTAAATATTTTTCCTAAGTACTACATGTCAAAACAAGATTAACACAATTGGTTTCACATTTTTACCATTTTTCTACTATTTACTATGTATTTTCTTAGCCTACAAGTAATTAAACATAGCATTTAAATTAGAGCACAAAACATTCAGAAATTGGAAGTCAACTTATAAGAAAAGTTGTAGATCTTAAAATGAGGATTCCAACAAATTTTAGTTTGCATTTTTATGGTTTTCCCTTGAATTGATATGGAATTTCCAAGTTGACAGCACAACTAACACAAAGGGGTCCTTAGTGCACTATTCACATGAGTCTAGGGCTTTGCAGATAGCCCCGTGGGCTTTTGCCTCTTTTAACCCGTGGTCCCTGGCCAGAGGCAGAAGGGCAGCAGAGGTGGGACGGCCATGTTCCGGCGAGGAGGGTCACCGGCGGCAAGGTCCGAGGGAAGGGAGAGTCTCAGGGGCTCACGGCGGTTTGATTGTACCACGTGTCGAGGGTTGAGGTGGTCGGGAAAGGGGATCTCGATGAGAGCCCGAGGTGGTGGCGGAGGGGTCACTGACGACGGCGATGCTCCAGCGGCCAACACCGGCGATGATCCTGCGCGCAAGCATTAGTGAGTTGTGGGGAAGCTATCGGCGCCGCCAATTGGGAACACAAGCTTCGGATTAGGGGCTACCGGCAGAGGCAGTGGCGATGGCGGCACAGGTAAACGCCGGCGAGCATTGGGGAGTCGATGCAGTGCACTAGGGGACCAACAGAGGGGTCGTAGAGCTTCACGGGGTCGATGTGGTGCTAGCTGGGGGGCTGTGGGGGCGCGGGAAGGCTCGGACTGAGCTACCCATGGTGAACCGAAGGCGGCGGCGGAACTCGAGCTAACCGGAGCTGTGGAAGACGAAGCTTGGGTGCGAGAGGGTGAAATTGATCGGGCTGGAGAGCACCAGTGGGTCACGACGGTGCTCGAGCAGCTCTGGATTGGGGTTTAGAAGGAGCGAGGGTGGCTGGCGACGATGGACAGTAGGGGCGGCGGAGGTCCGGCGAGGAAATTGAGCTCGGGAAGGGAAATGCTGGGGAAAAGGAGGGCGGCAACAGGTGAACAAGATCACCGGGTGGTCGTGGAGCGCGTGTTAAGGCCAGAAGCGGGGCTACGGTGTAAGCATGAGCTAGCAACAGCGGCGAGGGTGTGGCAGCCGGCGGGCGGCTCGGGAATGCGTGGCGTGCGTGAGGGAGAGTAGCAGGGGAGGGGAAAGGGTCGGGGAAAGGAGAGGACGACGCGTGGAGGTTGATCCAGCAGGAGGTGGCGCGGCGGCGGTGGCAGAGCGGCAGCCAGGGGCGAAGCACTGCAGGCGGCAGGGGAGGGCAGAGCAGAGGAGCACGTGCTCGAGGAGGAAGAAGAGAGGGAGGGGGTCCGAGGGACCTATTTGGAAATTCCAAGAATTTCAGGGACCTTACAGTAAAGAAAGATTTCCCACTGATCTAGAGGTCTAGTGAGGAGATGCCCAAAATAAAAGTTGTAGAATTTTTCAAGCTCTACAATTTTTTTTTAGGGCTCAAGTTCAAAAACCCAAAGTTTGCAGCTTTACATATTAAGTTTTGAACAAAGGTGAAATTTGAATTACTTTTGTCCTTACCACTATGGATTTGATGTAAATTTGGATATGTTCACAAGTTTTCATAGGATGTCATGATGACTTGCATTCTTACATGTTAGCCCTTAAGTAAACATGAAGATTACTTTTACACTTCAACTATTTTACATAAAGGCCCCTATAGTTTTTGTTTTAATCACACATAGGTCCCTATTTTTGCACAAAGGCCTATTTTTCATAGAATTTAACCTATCTTTTACACTTTCTTTCCTATGACGATATAAATTTAACACCTAGTGTTATATTTTTCCTAGGTTTTGATGCTACCTCCCATTTTACCCAATTAACACTAAAGAACCTATATTTTGCAAAATTGCAATTATACCCCTATTCCTTTGTACTACACACATACACCACAGCAGCATATACTTTCCACACAAAAATCTAGTGTCTATACTTCTAATTACCTGAATGTCACAGCCTCCCCCCTAAAAAGAATCTCGTCCCGAGATTCGGGAGCAGAATAGAATCGGAGGATTAGATTTGGAAATTGGCTTGAAGGAAGTTTGGGAAATTTTGTTGAAGATAGGATTCTGTTTCCCAAGTTGCTTCTTCTTCGGTGTGATGATCCCATAAGATCTTATACATTTTGATCTTCTTCCTTTCTAGTGACTCTCTCCTTGGTATCCAAGATTTGGATGGGTTGTTCGGTGTAAGACATATCAGGTTCAATCTTAATGGCATGGGTTTCAACGACTTCCGTGGGTACTTTGATACACTTCTTAAGTTGAGAGATATGGAAAACATCATGAATGGCGGCCAATTCAGATGGAAGGTGAATTTTGTAGGCCACTGGGCCATAGTCTTTGAGGATTTCGAAGGGTCCGACATATCGGGGTGCTAACTTCCCTTTTATGCCGAAGCGCTGGACACCCTTGGTAGGAGATACTCGGAGATAGCCAAAATCTCCTACTTGGAACTGCAGAGGTTTCCTTCTTCTATCTGTGTAGCTTTTCTATCTGGACTGAGCTGTTTTAAGGTGGGCTTGAATAACCTTGACCTTATCTTCGACTTCGATGACTAGATCTGGTCCAAAGATTTTGCGTTCACCGGTCTCAGACCAACTCAAAGGAGTTCTACATCTTCGACCGTATAACACTTGTCCCAGCTTGTACCATAGTGAATAATACAAGCTCGGAGTATGTCTTCAAGAATTTGGTTGACTCGCTCAGTCTGTCCATCAGTCTGAGGATGATATGCAGAGCTTCAAATTAGTTTTGTTCCCAGAGAAGACTGCAATTGTTCCCAGAAGCGTGCAATGAATTGGGCCCCTCGATCTGAAACAATGGTCTTAGGGACACCATGCAACCGAACAATTTGATCAAGATAGACTTCGGCATACTTCTTAGCAGAGTAAGTGGTATGCACAGGAAGAAAATGAGCCGTTTTAGTAAGTCTATCAATAATTACCCATATCGAGTCATGTTTTTAGGACGTGTTAGGAAGACCGACAATGAAATCCATACTAATGTCTTCCCACTTCCATGACGGAATGGGTAATGGTTGGAGTGTACCAGATGCTTTTAGATGGCTGGCTTTGACTCTCTGGCACGTATCACACTCGGATACATACTTGGCAATTTCCCTTTTCATTCTGGTCCACCAAAAATTCTATCGAAGATCTTGATACATTTTGGTACTACCAGGATGAATAGAGAATTTGGATAGATGGGCTTCATCAAGGATTTGTTTACGAAGTTGGTGATCTTTAGGTACAACAATACGATTGTTGAACCATAGAACTCCTTGATGATCTGTGTGGAAACACTTATATTTAGCTTCTCTCTGAGATAGTTTTGATTTGATAATTTTATCACCTTCATCATGTAATTGCGACATGATGATTCTATCTTGCAGAGTAGACTCGATAGATAGCAGATTCAGACTACCTTGAGGAATGATCTTTAGATTGAGTTTTCTCATCTGTTTGCAGAGAGTGTCACTGAAAGTTGCTATGGATAAGAAATGACAATGTGCCTTGTGGCTAAGTGCATCCGTAACCACATTGGCTTTGCCAGGATGGTAGTGTACCTCAAGATCGTAGTCTTTGATCAGTTCTAACCAACACCTTTGCCTCATATTCAGGTCAGCTTGGGTAAAGATATATTTGAGGCTCTTATGGTCAGTGTAAATATTACACTTGGCGCCCATAAGATGATGTCTCCAGATCTTGAGAGCATGAATAACAGCTGCCAATTCAAGATCATGAGTTGGATAATTTTGCTCATGATTTCGAAGTGCTCGGGATGCATAAGCAATGACCCGATTGTTTTGCATAAGAACACAACCAAGGCCAGTTCCAGAGGCATCACAGTAGACATCAAAAGGCTGGGTGTTATCTGGCTGAGCTAACACTGGAGCAGTTGTTAGAAGTTTTCTCAAGGTGTGGAATGCTTCATCACATTTGTCGTCCCAATGGAATTTAACTCCTTTCTTAAGTAGCTCAGTTATAGGTTTGGCTATCTTGGAGAAGTCTGGAATGAATCGGCGATAGTATCCCGCCAATCCAAGGAAACTTCGGATTTGATGGACTGAAGTTGGAGGCTTCCAATCCATAACCTCCTGGACTTTGGTTGGATCAACCGATATGCCTTTACTGGAGATAGTATGTCCCAAAAATTTCACACTATCCAGCCAGAATTCACATTTTGAGAATTTGGCATAAAGGCGATGATCACGTAGTCGTTGAAGAACGACACGTATATGATTAGCATGGTCTTCCTTAGTCTTGGAATATATCAGAATGTTGTCAATGAAGACCACGACGAATTTATCGAGTTCCGGCATAAAGACCGAATTCATGAGGTACATGAAATATGCCGGCGCATTAGTAAGCCCAAATGACATAACCAGATATTCATATAGTCCATATCTAGTCGAGAAAGCCGTTTTTGGAATGTCACAAGGCTTAATTTTGATCTGATGATAACCAGAGCGTAAGTCAATCTTAGAAAAGACCTTAGCTCCAGCTAGTTGATAGTAACCGCATTGAGTGGACGATAATCGACACATAACCTTAGGCTATTGTCCTTCTTCTTTACAAAGAGGGCAGGACAACCCCAAGGTGAAACACTTGGGCGTATGAAGTCTTTGTCAAGAAGATCTTGAAGTTGGATTTTCAGCTCAGCCAGTTCATTTGGAGGCATGCGGTACGGCCTCTTCGAAATAGGAGCGGTGCCAGGTTGAAGTTCAATAATGAACTCGATGTCTCTATCTGGTGGCATACCAGGTAAGTCATCCGGAAAGATATCAGGGTACTCACAGACTACAGGAATATCTTTTACTTTAATGTCTATGATGGCATAAGTACAAGGGTGCAGATACTCCTGCTGAGGTAGATAAAGGGTAGTGGCTCCTTGACATGGTGAATCAATCTCAACAACTCAGGAAAAGATATCTAGCAGTATCTTATGCTCTGTCATCCAATTTGTCCCAAGTATGATATCAATACTCTCTAAGTTTAGCAAAACCAAATCAGTTTTAATTACTTTGCTGCCTAACTGAATTGGCACACTTCTAATCATTTGGTTAGAAGTAATCTTTCCTCCAGGGGTAGAAATTATATATGACCCCTGGGTTGGACATAGATCAAGTCCTATTCGGGTACCGTAATTGTTACTAATAAAACTATGAGTTGCTCCTGAATCAAATAATATAACAACTGGTTGGTGATGAATAGAGAATGTATCCGACATGACGGGAGCTCCATCCGGAAGTTCTGCAAGGGTAGTGAAGTTAATTCGCCCTTGCCGGACTTGCATCATTGGCCTCTTGCCTTTATTCTGGTTTCCCTGATTGGAACTCTGCCCCTGATTAGGTTTCTTGGGCTGTGGACAATCTCTGATAAAGTGATCCGCACTCCCGCAATTGAAACAGCGATAATTGCTGCTTCTTTGTTGAACTTGTTGAACATTTGGCCATGGGCCAGTTTGTTGTGGTTGTTGCGGAGGTATGGGAGGTCTACACCCTCCTTGTTGTTGGGGCGGCTTGAAAACCAATCTGCCAAACGGAGCATTCCGCTGTGGCACTCTAGGTGGTGCATTCTGAACAATTCGATACCGCGAGGGTTGAACGCTCACGGTTCCAGTAGAAACCTTTCGTTTCTTTTCGGCACGGTGTGCCGTGATACAATCTTCCTGAGTTAGAGCCATATTCACTAGCTCACTGAAAGTATTTGCCCTTATAAGGTTCAGACATTCTTTGAGCTTAGTGTTCAAGCCGTGACGGAAATGGTCTTGCTTCTTGGTATCACTATCAGCGTGATATCCCGCATACTGACACAGGTGATTAAAAGCCTGTGCATATTGTAGTACGGTGCGGGTGCCTTGAGTAAGTGCCAAGAACTCATTCAGTTTCCGCTCCATCAGTCCTTCAGGAATATGATGTGCCCTGAAGGCATTCCGGAATTCTTCCCAGGAGATAACATAGCCATCCGCTTGCATGGCACAATAGTTATCCCACCAGATACGGGCAGCTCCGCGTAATTGTTGAGCAGCGAAGTGAGCCTTGCTAGAGTCCGCACATGGAACCATAAGAAGAGAAAATTTGGATTCGATGGTGCGGAGCCAAGCATCAGCATCAAGAGGCTCCTCAGCTTTACTGAATAGCGGGGGCTGGGTACTGAAGAATTCCTGGTAAGTTGCCACCTGAGGTTCATCATGACCTCCTCTTGATTGCTGGCGCTGTTGGTTCTGCTGTGCCTGTACGAGCAGATTGAGAAGTTCGGTCTGCCGAGCCATAACCTCAACTAGATTTGGAGGTGGCGGTGGCGATTGTTGAGAACCGCTGGCCTGATCTGCCCGGAAGCCTTCCGGGGTTCCGCGCGTGGCTCCAACCATCTGAAACAAAGGAGATATCCATTATTAACCACATAGCCTTACTCCCAATTTTAGAAGGTACACCATTCAGGTAAGCAATGCATATACTCCATTCAATCATCTCATTTCAGAAGGTAAAGATATTGAACAAGATGATAAAACACAAGGCTTGTATTAGATCACGGATTCTGGTTGTTCTTAACATTGCACATCCTAAGGATCCACACATCGGCCATCTATATTACAACAAATGGCACAAAGTCTAAGTAGACTATTTACTACTTAAGTCATTACAGTTTACACAAGTTACACCTAGAGAGTCGACGATTTGTCAACTAGAAATCGTCGAAATTGCCTACAGAAGACTGACTACCAGAAGAGGAATGATGGGGACTAAGAACAAGATCTCCATGCTCTGAATCGATCTCAGAGACTCTCTCAATTTCTTCCGGATCTTCTTCTCCACCTTCAGGTACTACCGGTGCAGCGGGAGGTACCGGTTGCTGCTGCAGTTCTTCAAGATGAGCTTGGGCATCGTCAGCCTTGAGGATCAGATCATGGATTTGTTCCTGGAGGAACTCAATGATGGTGTTACGCTGAGTGATTATATGATCACTCTAGTTGATCTGATCTTCCCGATGAAGGATGGTTTCATCTCGTGCTGCAATGATCTCATCCTTCTGAGTCACCAAGGCTTGAAGTTCCACGATCTGAGTGACTTGACGGTCAGCATTCCGATAGTGACCTTGAGCCACTCCAGTCAACTGACCCATGCTACGAAGCAACAAAATCTGATAATGGTGCTGAACATTCATGAATCTGGTGATACTGCGGACCGTTTCTTCAGCCAGATCTCCCAACAAGTGACCAATATGGTCTATCCAAAAGTTCCATTCCAGATCACTGGAGTCTATAGCAGGGAACAGACCTATGAGATACCCGGCAACCTCCATTGGATGCTAGTTGCAGAACATATTGATAGCCTCCAAAGCAACAGTCTCGATGGTATCAACAAGACGATACCCCACCACCTCAACTTCTATGGGATGCCACTGGGAGCGGAAAGGATGTTGAGGAATCATCATCCTAACTCGGCATCGAGGAACACCTTCTTCTCGATACTCCACTCCGTCATATTGAGGAGGCTCAGTGTAATGGAACAGACTTAATGATTCCCATAGAAGACGAGGGAAACCTTCCCAATGCAAGGCATTAGTGTGCAGATGCCCCGCATGATCCCAAGAAACATTCGAAGGAGTGGCCATCTGCGACAAGAATACAAATGGTAAGATATATTTACCCTGCTGAGAACTCACAAGGTAAATAGAACAAGACAATCGATTCTGATAACAGCAAAGGCTGGAAACCAAAAGGATACTTAAGATACTTAACTAAAAGATTCTATTAAAACCACACTAAGAAGGAACAACATGTTGCCTATCCTTAGAAAAACAACAAATTTAGATACTCATTTTGTTGATTAATGTATTATGCATGCATGTACTATTCGACCTCACAACCAAAACAATTGCCAAATATTTCCGGACTTACGGGATTAGTTTCGGTGGCATAATACATACGTCTCTCGCTAATAACTAGCCGATAAATCCTATCCGTCCTAATTTCATATTCGTAGTTAGTGTACCTGCAGATAACCACAATTTGTATATCCAATGAACCTTTCATCCCAGCATGTCATGAAAGCGTCCCCAATCATTACTGTTCACTATAGGAACATCATCTGTACCATTACCGCCGTACAGACAACGTTAACATACGTTATCGAAACAACGTATTCACGGGATACCGTGAAATGCGGGGGTATGAACAGCGATCGCCATACCCTACGCCGAACCACATACTCCCAATATATTCAACCTAAGTTGATATATTGGGAGCATCTCAAGTAGGCCACTGCTTGAGAAACAACGTTCGGTTCGCATCACCGACGGGAAGGCTAACTCTCCAGTTAGCTGAGGATCCTTACCTTCTTACCTCATCATCGAAGATGTCGTTACAGAATGTAAGGTTGGGTTATGCATAAATTTAAGTTTTGACAGAAAAGTAATGTTGGTGGTTAGTGTTATATACTATAGCCACCTCTAATTCCCTTAAATATCACCCTAGGGCTTTACGTACTAAGCACAATCCTTAACGAATCCAACGTAGTTTTGCCAAATACTTTATTGGTCAAATTTTATATTAAAAGTATTTCCAAGGCATTTCATACCTCCAGTGTACACTTGTTAGCTCTGATACCAGTTGTGGCAGAACCAACCTGAATTACACCGACTCAAGTACATGAGTCCACTCTTGAGGGCTCCAACGTGCTTCAAACGGTATAATCCCTTGGCCTGTCGGGTAATGTTCCAATAAACCACCGAATGCAGGATCAAACAAGTTACCTCGCACGAAGGCGAGTCCAGAGATACAAAAGCCATCACATTTTTACATCACAGGCAGATACAATACGTGAGTATTTTAAAAGTAACATCAGTTACCAACTGATGGAAATTATTACAAAACCGTTTAAAGTTTCAAGTCTTGCAGCGGAGTTCAAAGCACGGGCATTGTACTCGTCGTCAGTTCGGATATCATGCTAGCCCTGGCATGATATCACTCGGAGGGATCTGTGTTGGCCGGGGATGGGTCCCACTCCACGGACCAACCATCAGGCAGAGGGTAGGGCCACGGCCTAGGCAGAGCAAAGTCATCAAGGGGATTACCTGAACAAAAGTTACAAGGCAAGACTGAGTATTCTAATACTCAGCAAGGCTTACCCGTTCATGGTATACTTAGCCATGTAACTAGACTTATGAAGGCTTTTCAGGTTTTGGGTAGAGTTTTTAGCTGAAAAGCAACAAAGAGTAGGTCCTTAATGTCAACTTTTAGCTTTCAAGTTCTATGTGATTATCTATTCTAGATAAGCACCTATAGCTATTCAAGCATGGTAGAATCTTTTGTCAAACATCATCTTTGATAATCACAAGGTTGCTCTTGTTACTCTATGTGGTAAAGGGATCAAGCAGTCTCAATCTCCGCGAGAAACGGACGATTCCTGAATCGAATTTCAGCCTTGCAAGGGTAAACCTAACACACACGTATAATGCCAAAAAGTATGCCGAGATCTACCTAGATCAAATCGTTCATCTCCATGGAGTACCGAAGACAATAATTTCTGATCGTGGAGCACAGTTTATTGCTCTGTTCTGGGGGCAACTACAACATGCTCTTGGAACTAAATTAATTCGAAGCTCCGCATATCACCCTCAGACAGATGGACAAACTGAAAGGATAAATCAGATTTTGGAAGATATGCTTACAGCCTGTGTCCTTCAGTATGATAAGCACTGGGACAAATGTTTGTCGCTGGCAGAATTCTCTTACAACAATAATTATCAGGCAAGCACTAAGATGGCTCCGTTCGAAGCATTATACGGTCGCCGATGTTGAACTCCTTTGAGTTGGTCACAAACCGGCAAGCGTAAAATCTTTGGACCGAACCTTGTCACTGAAGCAGAGGAAAAGGTAAAGACTATTCAAAACAATCTAAAGGAGCCCAAGCTCGATAGAAAAGCTACGCTGATATACAAAGAAGACCATTACAGTTTCAAGTCGGAGACTGAAGCAGAGGAAAAGGTAAAGACTATTCAAAACAATCTAAAGGAGCCCAAGCTCGACAGAAAAGCTACGCTGATATACGAAGAAGACCATTACAGTTTCAAGTCGGAGACTTCGTATATCTTCGAGTATCTCCTACTCGAGGTATTCAAAGGTTCGGCGTAAAAGGGAAACTTGCTCCTCGTTACATCGGACCCTTTGAAATCCTTAAAATCTGTGGACCCGTAGCTTACCATCTTCAACTTCCTCCTCAATTAGCGGCTATTCATAACATATTCCATGTGTCTCAACTTAGGAAATGCGTCAAGGTTCCTACCGAGATCATCAATTCCCAAGCCATCGAAATCGAACCTAATCTAACCTATACAGAACATCCACTTAGAGTGCTAGACACTAAAGAAAGAAGCACTCGAAGAGAAACCATTAGAATGTTCAAGATTCAGTGGAACCATCACATAGAAGAAGAAGCAACATGGGAAACCGAATCTTATCTTTAGCATAATTTCCCAAACTTCTTTCAAGCCAACCTCAAACTTGATCATTCAATTCCATCTTGTTCCGGAATCTCGGGACGAGATTCTTTTTAGGGGGGAAGGCTGTGACACTCAAGTAATTAGTATGGTCACACCTTAAATTTGAGTATGATGTTGTGTGCAAAATGTGGTGAAAGTATGTTTAAAAATTTAAATGTTAAGAAAAAGGGTTGGTTTTATATAATTATAAATTAATAAAGGTCCTTAGTGTTAAATAGATAAGAATGGGAAGAGGACTTCAAATACATAAAGGTTGTTTTGGCAAAAGTCAAAACTTGTGTTTAAATCGTAAATATAGGTGAAACTACACATTGGATGTATATGTAGTGTAGTTTTTAAATAGGATTTGTATAAAGTTTAGAAACTTTGCTAAGTTTTATACTAACTCCAAATCCATAGCTCTTCTGTGGATGAACCTTAAAGCAAGGTTGTACATTTTGAAAAACCCTACATTTTTGCTTTTGCGCCCATCTTCATTTGAGCTCTGGTATGAAAGTTACTTGAGCATTACAGTGGGGTCCCTGTATTTTCTGAAATTGGCAACTGGGTCCTCCTTCGTCTACCTCTCTCCCCATCTCCTCTGTTTCTCTACCGCGCGCCACCGCCACTCTATCGGCCTTGTGTTGTGCACCTCCCCGCTCCAAAGCCGCCCTAAGGCAGGCCACGTGCCGCCCCAGCACCTGCCCCGCCGCTCCCCGGCCCCGCGCTGGCTTCTCCTTGCCTTGCCACGTCGCCCGTTGTCTGCCTGAGCTGCTCCTCGCCGCCGCTCGCAGTCGCAGCAACCCCAGCGCCACCTCCTACTTCCCGGCGATCCCACGTGTCACTCCCCTGCCTTGCCGCCGCCCTCCCGACCTTGTGCTGTCTCGCCCCTGCGTCTCCCACGTCGCACTGCCGCTACCCGAGCTTCGCCGTGCCGCCACGCGCACCGCCGGCGTGCCAGCTCCTGCTTCAGCTCGGCCATGTCTTGTTCCAGATTCCGAGCACATCCTGGAGCCCCTAGCACACTCGTTCTTGCATTGCACACACACATTTTTGCTCAATTTCTCTTGCTCCGACTACCGCTCCCACCGGACCTCCGGCACGCCTCCTGACCACCGTCGATCGACGCCCACACCACCCCCGAACCCCGATCCAGTGCAACCAGAGCTCCGCCGTGACCCGCTGGTGCTCCTTAGCCCCTCCAATTTCATTTTCCCGCATCCTAGCACCATTCCCCATAGCACCGGTGAGCTTCTAGCTCCGCCGCCGCTCGGTCTCCCGTCGACCCGCCGGTACAAGGCCTCTCCACCCCGACCAAAGGCACCATCAGCACCACATCATCCCCCTGAAGCGATCCCACCCCTCCTTCACCGCCCTCCATCGCCCTAGCCCACAGAACACCGGCCGCCATCACTGCCGGTAAGAATCCGATGTCCACCCCACCGTCGAGCACCACCCTCCGCCCTGTGTCCGACCACGAGCACCCCGACACGGCCGCCGCAATCCATCGCCGCCAGCCATGCTCCGTCGCTTGTCTTGGTGCACATCACCCACCCGTGAACATAGTGGATCACATAGGTCACGTAGGACCAGATCATCCCCGGCCAAACCATCGCCGCCGGCGAGAACACGCCGGCTGAATGTCACGGCCGTCGTCTTCCCCTGGCAAGGACCCATGTGTAATTTAGATTGCTATTCTAAGGGCCTAGGTGCAAGAACCCAAGGGCCTCCCTGTTATCTTTTGTTATTTCATGTGTACAAAGCAGCTAGCTTGTAAAATTCATAGGAATGTGTAGAAAAATCCAAAAATTACAAACCGGTTCTATTAGAAACTAGAAATCAAGATCTACAACAATAAAGTTTGGTATGAAACTAACTGCGTTTTGATCTATTTTAAACTCAAAGTAAAAGAGTGTCTTATACATAGCTTTTGCATACTAACTTATTTTCTTATGATTTTTGGTATGTAGCTTCTTTAGGTCATGTGTGAGCTTGTGTAAAAGTTTCAAGCTTAGTACTGTTTTGTAGTTTAAGTTCTTTTGAACTTGGGCAACTCAAAATTGAAATAGTTTGAATTTAATTAAGCATGTTCCTAAGACTTCTATGATTAGATCTTTTTACCATAATTTAATAGGTTGATAATTAGTTCATAATTAAATTTTCAAGACTTTATAGTTCTATTTACTCAGGATTTGAATTCAAACTTAAAGTTTGAACTCAAATTCAAATGTTTCAGTTTCTGTTTCAAGAAAATTATGAAAAATTCACCATAAGCTTATTTATTGGAAATAAACTTAACCACAAAAATTCAAGGTCAGAATCTTATCAGTATTTAAATAAAAAAATTAAATTGGTCGAATTACTTTAAAGTAATTCCAATAAAATGACATAACTTAAATATAGATAGTAATTTAAAATCCCACCCCCCTTGTTACATGAGTTTATGTGCACTAATTTATTAGATTGCAACTTTATCGTGAAATAAAAACCTTAATTCAAGCATCATCTCACTTAAATCCTTGCATACCATGTAGAATCGACGACGCTCGACGACGGAGACTACGAGCTAATCTTGGAACAAGACCAAGGGTTTTCTGAAGACCCAACAAACATCGCCGAGACTCTAACTGAAGCCCCAAACCAAAGTTCGGAGGTCTCTGACACTCCTGCCCCCAACCCTACTCAAGAAGGCAAGCCCCGATGCATACCCCAGTATTTCAATTTACTACCATTTTACTTATATATTATATATCTTTCATTACGTCTAGGAGTTGAAATGAAACCCTAGTTGCATAAATCCTACGAACCCAATGTATTGTACCCGAGTCCTTATCGCATAGACGCTCTGCTAAATAGGACCGGTAAAAGTCGAGTGATCTCCTGTCACTCGCGCGATATAGGAGTTGCATGTTTACTATTCTGCAATCACTATAAGGATAATGGACAGGGTCATCTGCAGTATCATGACCTGAAGGTTTACCCTGTCTATTTTGATAAAAGTTGTTAAGGTTGCAGTGTGTGGTAGTGGTGGCTAAGCGTTTGAAAGTACTAGCCACATGCCGCGAAATATGGTAAAGCGGCAAGCCTAGTAACCGATCGGCCCGGCAAGTGGACATACCTCCCACCACTCGTAATTTGGTTTTTCTCACGCACTGACGTGCGGGAGTATGTTCCGCACAACGGACAGGAGTACGGTCATGTAGTCGCGCTATAGGCGTATGTCCTGCACTATTGGTGTGCGTACGGTCCTACAGTCGCTTGTGGTGGCCCTGTTCCACAACCCAGAATGAAATGTAAACGGTTGCTTCGGAACGATCTTTGGATGTTCCAAGTGTGTGAGTTAGGTTTACCTTGCAAGGATGAAATTCGATTCAGAATCGTGCGTCTCTCGCAGAAATTGAGACTGCTTATTCCTTCTACCACATAGAGTAAGAAATGTAACTCTTGATGGAATAATCTTGTTGAATGTTAATCTTTACCTTGCTTGCCTTGTGTAGGTGCTTACCTAGAATGGTTAATCAAGTAGAATTTGAAAACTAAAATTTGAAAGTAGATCATACTCTTTGTTGCTTTTCAGCTGAAATTAAACCCAGAACCTTCTCAATGCCTTTATGAGTTTAGTTACCTAGCTAAGTATACCATGAAGTGGGTAAGTCTTGCTGGGTATTAGTATACTCAGTCTTGCTAGTCTATCTTTCAGGTATGACCTTCGAGAACCCCACGGATAGTTCTGCATGGCCAACTTCTGTTCCGTATGGCTGGTCCGTGGAATGGGATCCGTCCCCGGCTGGTAGTGCGTTGAGTTATTCCGCTTGAAGTGCGTTGAGTTATTATCAGTTGTATAGCAATGACTAGCGCACTTGAGCCGGAATAATTCAGACGGTTCTGCCACAGCTGGTGCTGGCAGCCGGCGGCGTGCGTGGCGGCCGCGGGCGGAGCTCGGGCAGAGGCGGGGGCAGCGTGGCGCGTGCAGGAGAAGACAGCGGGGAGAACTAGAGTGGCGGTCGACCGGGGAGCGACGCGTGAGGGCTGCCAGGAACAGGAGGTGGCACCGGTCGGGCTGCAACGACGGCGAGCGGCGGTGGAGAGCAGTTCGGGTGGGTGGCAGAGTGGCGTGGCAAGGAGAGGAGAGGGCCAGCGTGGGGTGGGGATCAGCGGTGCAGACACTAGGGCGGCACGTGGCGCGGCTTAGAGCGGCGCTGTCACACCCGATTTATAAAGACATAAACTGAGCAATCATATATGCACCAGGATCAAATCATGCATATATACAACAGAATTATCAAGATATCACAACACATATCATGAAATAAAAGCGTATAAATTGTAATTGAATTCTTTATTACAACCGAATCAAGAATCGGTTCAAGGAATGCAGAAGCATAAAATAAATACATGAATAACAGGGCGCCACAGGGACGTCGACTGGGAGACAAATGCCTAGAAATCATCGAGTCCGCTGATGTAGTCCTCCACGTCAACTGGTACTGAGCAGCAGTCGAAGATATCCCAAAGAGAGCAGAAGAGTAGAGAAGGCAAGTGTGAGTACACAACTTGTACTCTACAGGGTGGGTATTAACCATGAACGTACCAATAACCACGTTGGGAGACTTGGCCGCCGACTTGGCCGTCACGTGGTTCACCCTGCCCTGTGATGGCGCCTTGGGCTGAGCTGGGCGCCCCTGGGGTCCAGACTGCGCCTTCCGGGGACAAGCATTGGCGTAGTGTCCCGGCTCGCCACAGTGATAGCACGCCCGTGGGAGTGCTGGAGCCTGCTGTCCGGCAGGAGGAGTAGACACTCCCTGCCGTGGAGCTGGTGGAGCCGGTGGAGCTGAGCGTGCCGGACGTGCTGGAAGCCTCTGGCCCTGTCCCGCCTGTTGCTGCTGCTGGGGATGAGTCGGGTACTGCTGCTGTTGCGGCTGGTACGGCTGAAGTGGCCTCTGTTGCTACTGCTGCGGGTGCTGGTACCGAGGCCGAGTGTTGCTACCAGACGTAGTAGGAGTCATCTTCCTCTTCTTGTCCTCAATCTCCCGGCGCTTGCGCTCAGTATTGAGGGCGGAGTCAACCAGATGGTTGAAGTTGTCGAAGCGGAGGATCAGGAGCGCGTACTCAATATGATCATCCAGCCCCTCCCTGAAGCGCTCCTGCTTATCGCCATAATTGGTGACCTCAGCGGGGGCGTAGCGAGCGAGCTGGAGGAAACGGTCATGATACTCTATCACTGTCATAGCCCCCTGAAATGATAAGTACCGGAAAAAGAAGATGGAAATTACTCAGCATTTCCTATTTCACGGAGGTAAAT
Organism: Panicum hallii; assembly: GCF_002211085.1. NCBI lineage: Eukaryota > Viridiplantae > Streptophyta > Magnoliopsida > Poales > Poaceae > Panicum > Panicum hallii. The sequence goes on along the minus strand of NW_020356170.1, from coordinate 158,116 downwards.
AAGAGTGGGCTTGAGCTCAAAATGGAATTACGGAAAGATTGTACTCTAATTTACCTGCTTAAGCGCAAGGAACTCCTTGTGCTTCATCTTCATCACTCCAGCGGGAATGTGGTGGCTCCTGAAATGCTCCCGGAACTGGACCCAAGTGAGGGCGTCGCGGTCCCGAGCTAGGTAGGACTCCCACCAATCGAGAGCTGAGCCTCGTAGCTGCCCTGCCGCGTATAGGACTCGCTCCCGGTCATCGCACTGAGCGACATCCAACTGATGCTCCACCGAACGAAGCTAGTCGTCTGCCTGGAGTGGATCAGCTGCATGGGAGAACATCGGCGGGTGACCCCTCAGAAAGTCCGCACGCCTGTCGCAGGGCTGCTGCGGTGGAGGAGGCGGCGGCTGAGTGTGGATCTGCTGTAGAGTCTGAATAATGTTGTTCAGGGTAGCCATCATCTGCATCTGGAGCTGGAAGAACTGCTCCGGAGTCAGGGGTGGAGGCATCGGCATCGGCTGGCCGGTACTCTGGTTGTTCTGCCCCTGTTGGCCAGAACCAGGGCCGGTGCTCCTGGTGTTCACCATCTGTTTGCAGCAGAAACGAAATTTATAAGTGACCGGTATTGTACAATTCCGGGAAAAAAACTCTGACCGGATAAGATAAAGAGAAAAGAGTGTACGGTTTTACCCCCAAGGATCTATCTCAGTTTTATTACTTAATTCAAGTTTGCGTTAAAGTCAATTTGCATGAGCAAGTTTAACTTCTAAACTATGCAATCAACTAAAAATCCAAATCAAACATTTTGCACAATCACAAACACTCAATATCCACACTTTAGCCGAGTTTATCACACCACTCTACTAAAAACAAACAGACGCTCTAGCGTATTTTTGCAAAGGCATCCTAGGCTTATGAGGACAGATAAAAAATTACAGACCAACGTCTACGGAAGAGATCAGACTAATTCTCGAAAAGGACGAGAGAGAGAGCTAGCAAATCGAAGTTTAGGACTCAAGGAATAGAAGTAGAAACGAATTTTTGAGTTTTGTGAAAGCAAGGCAAGAGAAAAGAAGTCCTTAGACTCGACCATTTCTATCTAGACTTCGTCCTACAGTCGATATGGCTCTGATACTAATTCTGTCACACCCGATTTACAAAGATATAGACCGAGCAATCATATATGCACCAGTATCAAGTCACGCATACATACAACAGAATTATCAAAATATCACAACACATATCACAAAATAAAAGCGTATAAATTATAAATGAATTCTTTATTACAACCGAATCAAGAATCGGTTCAAGGAATGCGGAAGCGTAAAATAAATACATGAATAACAGGGCGCCACAGGGACATCGGCTGGGAGACAAATGCCTAGAAATCGTCGACCCCGCTGATGTAGTCCTCCACGTCAATTGGTACTAAGCAGCAGTCGAAGATATCCCAAAGAGAGTAGAAGAGTAGAGAAGGCAAGTGTGAGTACACAACTTGTACTCAACAAGTATAACACAAACTATGAGGCTCTATGGTTAGCTGACTCAACTGCGTTAGCTTTTAATCTGGGCAAATTTTATTAAAGCTACTTACTACCAGTGGATGAATTACCATAACCCAAATTACTGAAATAATTAATTAAAATTTCTCATGAGTCTACTGAAATCCAAGCCAAACCACCAAAATAAACCCCACTAATCAGACGGAGGATCTGGGCCGCTCATGACCGTGAGCACGGCTAGTATACCAGTTTTACACTCTCGAGAGGTTGCACATCTTTACCCACAAGTTGTGAGCTACGCTAGTTATTCATCACACTTCCTTAGGTGAGATGACTAGCAAGCGCATGACGAGACTGTTACAAAGGACCATGTTAGTAAGGTGGAACCGCTAAAATTTCTGGATCGGCGACGATGGGGCCCACCTCACGGGGGTACAAGCACACAGCATAAATCAAGCCGGAGGAGCAGGGACCATTGAAGCTTACCACCCCTCTTGCCCCATAGGTAAGTTACTCCCAAACCAAAATGCCCTAATTAGTAAGTCAAGACCGTCCGATTCCAGTCTTGTGGTTGCGCGGTTGTCCCAGGTTATCGCTCTATGAACCGGTCCTTAGGGAGAGTGGCCAACCAAGCCTAAGCACCGTGCTGGCCCCCTAAACCAGGTTTCTATAAAAACATATTTTAACGAGACGTCAGCTGCTCAAGCACACAGCACAGAGGGCCACTCTTAGGATCAAGTTGCATATACCATTAATCAAATTAATTAAAAAGAACCAAGTGTATGAGAGCGTAGCACCTAGCACAACTAACCAAATGCAACCCAAGGTGTTTATATCTAAAGGATACAAGTGGCTAGGAAATCCTTATAGGCACACAGTATTAAAATGCAGTATGAAATTGTATTTAAAAGTGATAGGATGTTCATATTATACTTGCCTTCCTCAAACTCTCCTGGCTGCTGCTCAAACGCGTCTGAAGAAGGTGGCTCCTGGTACTCCTCCGGTGGCTCAATGTCTACTCACGATTGCAATGCCAAAACATGGTCCACACATGCACATACATGCAAACAACGGCAAAAGATAAGAAACAGTATGACAATATAATAAAATAGCACATAAAACTGAGCTAAAGCTATTCTACGCATTACAATGATCGCGTGAGCGTGAAAACCACTTAAAACGGAGCTAAGACGTGAAAACTAGGGCTAAAACAAGGTCTAGGGGCTTAACTGCGAGAAACCTGAAGTTCCAGGGGGTTCTGCTTAAAAACCAAGGGACTAAACATAATTAAAGGGTAGATCTAGGGTCTCACATGCAAAAGCACAGGGCTGGACTGCGGGTTCTATTTCCAAAGAGCTCAGGGGCTTAAACACTAAAAAATAGGACTGATCTGCAAATTCTCTTGAACGGGGTGGACCGCGGGTTGGTTCAGGGAAAACTCAGGGACTCTTTAGCAAAAAGGCTAGGCTAAAGGGGTATCTGCCCTAGAAGCACCAGCATGGCGAGATGAACTACCTAAGGGCTCGGATCAGGACAACAGCTAGCGGAAAGAAGCCTTCCCCATGGCACGGCGCCGCTACACGGCAGCGAGGAATCCTTGCTCGCGCAGAAGAAAAGGTGGAGGGGAAATGGGCGCGGCGTGTCCCTTACCACTCCAGGAAGCTGTGATGGAGGTTAGAAGTCGAGGATTGGCGGCACCGAGGTCGAATCGCCGCGGCGTAGGGGCGGGTCGATGGCAGCGCAAAACCTCGGTCCGAGCGATGGCACGGCGGCGCAAGGGCTCGGGTGATGCTGGGGTGCAGAGGCGGCTTATGGTGGCACAAAGGAGCGGCTGTGGCTAAGAAGGGGTTGGGGTGGCCTCTACGTGCGGGTCACCCGTGCAACGGATTCCGTGCATCACGCGTGTTCATTGCGGCTCGCCCAAATCTGAGCTCGGGTTGACCTTCTAGAAGGGTCTAGGCGTGGGCGAGGCCGGCGTGCGGACTCAGGCCGGGTGCGGCGCGGTGGAGAGGGCCCAGGGTGCAGAGGAGTGGCCGGGGCGGAGCGGGTCAGCGAAGCAGAGAGTGGTGTGAGGAAGGGGATGACCCTGACCTGTGGGGCCATCGGGTCAGCGAGAGCAGAGAGAGAGTGCGGCGCTGCTGGCTTGGGCCGGGGCAAGCGGACGGCCCAGGAGGGAGAGGGAGAAGGGAAAAAAAAGGCTGGCGCAGGCGGCCTTTGGGCCAGGAAAAAGAAAGGTGGGCCGAGCGTGGGGAAGGGGAAAGAAAGGGAGAGAAGGTGGCCTGCAGGTTGGGCTATTGGGCCGGCTCGGGCTGGTTTCCTACTTTCTTTCTCTTTTCTCTTTTCAAACTCAAACTCAAACCTATTGAATTCTAATAAATTTGAACCCAACCCTAACCACTCAATCAAATAAAACTTACGCACCAGTATGAATGCACAAACATGTTGAACTAAATTAAAATTTTAATTCCTTGTGAAATAAATTACCATTAAATGCAAACTAAACAAAGAAAAACCTTAGAAACTTTATTAAAGCCAATTAAATATGAAATTTTACATTAGGGTGTTACAGGCACGGAGGCGGCGGGTGCGCAGCACATGGCCGGCAAGGGCAGCTGGGCATCGGGCGCAGAGAAACAGAGGAGCCGAGGGCTGGAGGTAGACGAAGGTTGTTTGCAATTTCCCAAAAATGCAGGGGCCCCACTCTAAAGCCTAGATAACTTTCAAACCATAGCTCAAACGAAAATGTGCCCAAAAGCAAAAGTGTAGCGTTTAACAAGATTTACAACTTTGCTTTAAGGTTCAGTTGCAAAAGAGCTAAGGATTTGAAACTAACATAAAACTTGGCAAAGTTTTAAACTTTAATTAAATCCTATTTAAAAACTACACTACACTTGTATCCTTTGAGTAGTTTCACCTATATTTCAATTTAAAAGCAAGTTCTTGACTTTTGCAAAACAACCTCCGTATATTTTGATTTTTACCTCCCCTTCTCACCCTTTTAACACTTAAGGACCTAATTTTTTTCAGAATTACATAAATATCCTTTTTCCCTTTGCATTCAAATTTGAACACACATACACAAGATCAAACATGCACACTTTATACTAGAATTTAGTGTATTTATAATCCTAATACCTGAATGTCACAGCCTCCCCCCCTAAAAAGAATCTCGTCCCGAGATTCCAGAATAGAATGGAATTGGACGATTAGATTTGGGAGTTGGCTTGAAAGAAATCTGGGAAATTTCATCGAAGATAGGATTCGGTTTCCCAAGTCGCTTCTTCTTCAGTATGATGATCCCACTGAATTTTAAACATCTTGATAGTTTCTCTTCTAGTGCTTCTTTCTTTAGTGTCTAGCACTCTTATTGGATGTTCTATATAGGTTAGATCAGATTTGATTTCGATGGCTTGGGAATTGATGATTTTAGTAGAAACTTTGACACATTTCCTAAGTTGAGATACATGGAAGATGTCATGGATAGCCGCTAACTGAGGAGGAAGTTGAAGACGGTAAGCTACGGGTCCACAGATTTCGAGAATTTCAAAGGGTCCGATATATCGAGGGGCAAGTTTTCCTTTTACGCCGAACCGTTGAATACCTCGAGTGGGAGATACTCGAAGATATACGAAGTCTCCGACTTGAAACTGTAATGGTCTTCTTCGTATGTCAGCGTAGCTTTTCTGTCGAGATTGGGCTGCTTTCAGATTATTCTGAATAGTCTTCACCTTTTCTTCGGCTTCAGTGACAAGGTCTGGTCCAAAGATTTTACGTATAATGGCTTCAGTTCAACAATGGCGACTGTACAATGCTTCAAACGGAGCCATCTTGAGACTGGTTTGATAGCTGTTGTTGTAAGAAAATTTGGCCAATGACAAGCATTTGTCCCAATTCTTTTCATACTGAAGTACGCAGGCTCTAAGCATATCTTCCAGAATCTGATTTACCCTTTCAGTTTGTCTATCTGTCTGAGGGTGATATACGGAGCTTTGGATTAACTTAGTTCCAAGAGCATGTTGAAGTTGCTCCAGAACTAAGCGATAAATTGTGTTCCACAATCAGAAATGATCATCTTAGGCACTCGATGGAGACGAACGATTTGATCTAAATAGATCTTAGCATACCTTTTGGCATTGTAAGTAGTATGCACTGGAAGGAAATGGGCGGTTTGGTTAATCGATCAACAATTACCCAAATAAAGTCATGCCTTCGAGAGGTATTGGGTAAGCCAACGATAAAATCCATACTGATATCCTCCCACTTCCAAGAGGGAATAGGTAGAGGTTGAAGAATACCAGCAGTCTTTAGATGACTGGCCTTAACTCTTTGGCAAATATCACACTCCGAGACATACTTTGCAATTTCTCGCTTCATACGAGTCCACCAAAAGTTCTGTTTCAAATCTTGGTACATCTTGGTACTGCTAGGGTGCATAGAGAATTTGGACAGATGGGCCTCGTCCAATATCTGCTTATGAAGCTTATGGTCCTTGGGTACAACGATACGCTCGTTGAACCATAAAACCCTTCGTAATCTACTCGAAAGCATTTGTACTTTCCTTCTCCTTGTGCTAGCTTCTGCTTGATGATTCTGACCCCTTTGTCACGCTGTTGTGCCAGAACGATGTTATTCTTAAGCGTAGCTTCAACTGAGAGATGGTTCAAGCTACCTTGGGGAATGATCTCTACATTAAGTTTTCTCATCTCCCAACAAAGAGTCTCATTGAAAGCCTCAACAGATAAGCAAGAGCAATGCGCCTTGCGGCTAAGTGCATCCGCAACGACGTTGGCCTTGCCTGGATGATAGTGTACTTCTAGATGATAATCTTTGATAAGTTCTAGCCAGCGTCTTTGCCTCATATTTAGATCTGCTTACGTGAAAATATACTCGAGGCTTTTATGGTCAGTATAGATATGGCACTTTGTACCCATCAAATGATGTCTCCAAATTTTGAATGCATGGACAACAGCTGCGAGTTCAAGATCATGGGTAGGATAGTTCTGTTCATGTGTCCTGAGTGCTCACGATGCATAAGCAATCACTTGGTTGTCCTGCATAAGCACACAACCAAGTCCGATTCCCGAAGCATCACAATAGATGTCGAAAGGTTTTGAGACATCGGGTTGAGCTAAAACTGGGGCAGTGGTAAGATGTGCTCTGAGGGTATGAAATGCATCTTCACATTTCTGATCCTAGGAGAATTTAACTCCTTTCTTTAATCGTTTAGTCATAGGCTTGGCTATTTTTTAGAAGTCAGGAATGAAACGACGATAATAGCCAGCGAGACCAAGAAAACTACGGATCTGATGGACTAATGTTGGAGGTTTCCAATCCATCACCTCTTGTACTTTACTGGGGTCAACGGATATACCATCGCTGGAAATGGTATGTCCCAGAAATTTAACGGTATCCAGCCAAAACTCACATTTAGAGAATTTGGCGTACAAGTGGTGGTCTCTTAGTTTCTGAAGGACAATACAGAGATGGTTCGCATGGTCTTCCGGATTTTTGGAATAAATCAGAATGTCATCAATAAAGACCACAACAAATTTGTCGAGTTCTTGCATGAAGACAGAGTTCATGAGATACATGAAATAGGCTGGGGCATTGGTAAGACCAAATGACATTACTAGATATTCATAGAGTCCATATCTGGTGGAAAAGGCTGTTTTTGGGATGTCACTCGGCCTGATCTTGATTTGATGATAGCCGGAACGAAGATCAATCTTAGAGAATACCTTGGCTCCGGCTAACTGATCGAACAGAATGTCAATGCGGGGCAGAGGATATTTGTTTTTGATGGTTACCGCACTGAGGGGATGATAATCCACACATAGCCTTAAGCTATTGTCCTTTTTCTTCACGAATAGGGCTGGACAACCCCATGGTGAAGCACTTGGACGAATGTAACCCTTATCAAGGAGATCCTGGAGTTGGATTTTTAACTCTGCCAGCTCATTGGGTGGCATACGATAGGGTCTCTTAGATATGGGGGCTGTGCCGGGTTGTAGTTCTATGACAAATTCAATATCCCTATCCGGGGGCATTTCAGGCAAATCATCTGGAAAGACGTCTGGATATTCACAAACAATAGGGATGCCCTTTAACTTGATCCCTCCTATAGCATAGGCACAAGAGTTATTGCACTCCCGTTGTGGAAGATAGAGAGTAGTAGGTTCATGTTCGGGTGAATCTATCTCCACAGCTCGGGAAGAGATATCTAATGACAATTTGTGTCTAGTCATCCAATCCATGCCTAGGAGAACATCCATTCCTTCTAGGTCTAATAACAGTAAATCTGTTTTTATCAAGCTGCTACCAAACTGAGTTGGTACCTTCCTATAGATTTGACTTGAGGAAATTTTACCGCCAGGAGTTGCTATCATATAGGTTCCTGGAGTAGGATAGAGATCTAGGCCTATTTTTGTTCCATATTTTGGACTGATAAAACTATGGGTGGCACCAGAATCAAAAAGTATAATCACGGGTTGATGGTTTATAGAGAAAGTACCCGTTATTATTGGCGCACCCTCGGGGAGTTCGGATAAAGTCGTGAAGTTCACCCTCCCCTGACGGACTTGTACCATTTGCTTCTTGCCCTTGCCCTTGTTGTTTGGGTTGGATGTCTGCCCTTGGAAAGATCTTCGGGGTTGGGGGCAATCCTTAATGAAATGGGATGGGCTGCCGTAGTTGAAACAATGATAGTTGTTGTTTCCTTGGTTGGATGGCGGAAAGCTTGGCCGTGGGCCTTACTGCTGTTGTTGCTGGGGTTGTTGTGTCAGTGGCCGATTGAATCGAGCCTGCTGGGGTGGCCTGGCTACCCATTTGCCCGGTATATTGTTTCGAGGCGGTGCTCGGGTAGCAGTGTTCTGGACCAACCGATACCTTGGCGGTTGCACAGTTGAGGGTCCAGCAGGTGTCTTCCGTTTCTTCTCAGCCCAGTGGGCTGAGATGCAATCCTCCTGGGTAATGGCCATATTGACCAATTCATTGAAGTTGTCAGCCTTTACCAAATTCAATCATTCCTTAAGCTTGGTATTCAGGCCTCGATGGAAACGATCACGTTTGCGGGCATCAGTGTCTGCATGATAACCCGCATATTGGTACAGGTGATTGAAGACCTATGCATATTGCAGAATGGTGCGGGTTCCCTGAGTCAAATTCAGAAATTCATTGAGCTTTCACTCAATGAGTCCCTCTGGAATGTGATGTGCTCTAAAAGTGGCCCGGAATTCGTCCCATGTTACGACATGACCAGCCGGCTGCATGGCATGGTAATGGTCCCACCATATGCGGGCGGTGCCGCAAAGTTGTTGGGCTGCGAAGAGGGCCTTATTCGCATCTGAGCATGGTGCAGATAACAATGCGAACTTGGAATCTATAGTATGGAGCCATGCGTCAGCATCAAGGAGCTTGTCTGCTTTATGAAACGGTGGGGGCTGAGTGCTAAGAAAGTCTTGGTAACTAGCCGATGGGGGTTCATCACGACTTCGAGACTGGTGATGAAATTGGCCCATCTGAGCCTGCTCTAGCTGGTTCAGAAGTTCCGTCTGTCAGGCCATGACTTCTGCTAGATTTCGTGGGGTTGGTGGCGGTTGTTGGGAACCGCTAGCTTGGTCTGCCCGGAAACCTTCCGGGGTTCCACGAGTAGCTCCAACCATCTGAAACAAAGGAGATATCCATTATCAACCATATTCTTACTCCTATTTTCAGATGATACACTACCATTAAATAGATATGTAAGTCACATATTCTGTTTAGCCAACTCAAATAGAAAGGCAAGATTTTGATATGAACCACAGGACTCAAGCTTAGATGTCAAGCAGAAACGGATTATCCTTAATATATTACATTAGGGTGGTTCGATTGCGACGGGTCAAGCCATACATACACATGCCATAAATATATTACAGCAAATGGCCTTGGGTCCAGATAGACTACTCACTACCTATGTCACAACATTCTACACTAGGTACATCTGAAAGATCGATGATTTAGATGGACTAAAAATCATCGAGGTCGCCTACAGAGGACTGGCTGCCGGAAGAGGAGTGATCTGGCTAAGGGTTGGGTTCTGGGTTTCCGTGCTCAGAGTCGAGATCAGAAACTCCCTCGATTTCCTCTGGGTCTTCTTCTTCGCCTTCAGGTGCTACAGGTACAGCAGGAGGTACTGGCTGTTGCTGAAGTTCATCGATGTGAGCATGGGCGTCGTCAACCTCAAGGATAAGGTCGTGAATTTGCTCCTGGAGGAACTCGATAATAGTGTTACGTTGAGTGATTATGGCATCACTCTCATTGATCTGATCCTCCCGGTGAAGAATGGTCTCATCCCGTGCTGCGATAATTTTCTCCTTCTCGGTAACCAAGGCTTGAAGCTCTATTATCTGAGTGACCTGTTGATCAGCATTTCGATAGTGGCCTTGAGCTATACCAATCAATTGACCCATACCGTGGTGTAGCAGGATTTGATAGTGGTGTTGAACATTCATAAACCTTATGGTACCATGGAGTGTTTCTTCAGTTGAATCTCCCAACATGTGACCATAATGGGCTATCCTGAAATTCCACTCAGGATCACTAGAATCTATTGCAGGGAATAGGCCGATAGGATACCCTGCAACTTCCATGGGGTGCTAGTTGCAGAAGATGTGGATGGCCTCCAGAGCTGCAGTCTCAATGGTGTCGATGAGACGATAACCAACCACATCAACCTCGATGGGCTTCCACTGAGAACGAAAAGGGTGCTGAGGAATAGTCATCTTGACTCTGCATCGGGGAACACCCTCCTCTCTATACTCCACTCCATTGTACTGGGGAGGCTCGGTGTAGAAGAATAGACTAAGTGATTCCCATAAAAGATGGGGAAAACCCTCCCAGTGCAAGGCATTGGTATGGAGATGCCCTGCATGATCCCAGAAGATGTTTGAAGGAGCCGCCATCTGAAACAAGAATTCAGATGGTGAGATTTGGAAGAATACTGAAAATCCAACTAAGGCTGTCACAAGAATCCTATTAAAACCATACTAAAGATAGACAACACTTTACCTGTCCTTAAAAGAACAACACATTCAAGCATTCATTTTGTTTATTAATGGATTATGCATGCACGTACTATTCGACCTCACAACCAAAACAACTGCCAAATATCTTCGGACTTATGTGGTTAATTTTTGTGGCATAACACATATGTCCCTCACTAATATCTAGTCGATAAGTCCTATCCGTCTTAACCTCTTAATCGCGGTTAGTGTACCTGCAGAAGACCACATTTATATAATCTGAACCTTTCATGGCAGCACGATATGAAAGCGTCCCCAAACAATATTGTTCACTATAGAAATAGCATCTGTACCATTACAGCCGTACAGACAACGTTAACATACGTCATCGGAACAACGTATTCACGGGGGTACCGTATAAAATGGGGGTATGAACAGCGATCGCCATACCCTGCGCCGAACCATATACTCCCAATATACTCAACCTAAGTTGATATATTGGCAGCATCTCAAGTAGGCCACTGCTTGAGAAACAGCGTTCGGTTCGCATCACCGATGCGAAGGCCAAGCTCCCTCAGTTGGCTGAGGATCCTTACCTTCTTACCTTATCATCGAAGGTGTCGTTACAGAAAGTAAAGTTGGGTTATGCATGAATTTAAGTTTTGACAGAAAGTAGTGCTGCAAGTTAGAGCTATACTCTTTATATATATATATTAGTAGCCACCTGATTACTCCCATATAAATCCCTAGGGCTTTGCGTTCTAAGCACCATCCTTAACGAATCCAATGTACTTCGTAAATTCATTTGTTAAGCAAGTTTTTATCCTGAAACATTTTTAAGAGCTGCTACAATGTAAGAGTAAAACTACAGCTCTGATACCAGCTGTGGCAGAACCGCCTGAATTATCCAGGCGATACTAACTCAACGCACTTCAGACGGAACAACCCATTGGTCTGTCGGGTCTCCGCCCGATGCAACCACGATTCAACAGGATCGAAGCAGGTTTACCTCGCACGAAGGCGAGTTTACAATCATACAACAGCTCACCAACTTTTAATTCATAGAAAATTAAACATTATTACAAACCGTTTCAAACTTTAGTACACGTATACAAACATTTTTTAAAACCACAAGCTATGCAAGCTTGTGGGGAGTCACAGCGGAAGAAAAATTGTCACGCGACTACACACGTCGCGAAAGTTGACACCAAATTCAGCCCAAACATGGTGTCATTCTGGAGGGTCACTGCCAACCGGGGACGGATCCCACTCCACGGACCAGCCAAACGGAACAAAGGTTGGCCATGCTGGACCATCCGTGGGGTTCTCAAAGGTCATACCTGAAAATAGACTAGCAAGACTGAGTATAATAATACTCAGCAAGACTTAACCAGAATCGGGTATACTTCGCCCATAACTAGATCATGGAGGATTTGAGAGGCTCTGGTTTTCTTTTGCTGAAAGGCAACAAAGAGTATGATCTAACTTTCATGTTTTAGCTTTCAAATTCGAGTTTCATTAACCATTCTAGGTAAGCACCTATACTAGACAAGCAAGGTAGAGATTAGCATCCATCAAGATTATTCCAACAATGGTTACTGTTCTTACTCTATGTGGCAGAAGGAATAAGCAGTCTCAATCTCCACGAGAAACGGACGATTCTGAATCGAATTTCCAAACCTTGCAAGGCAAACCTAACTCATACGCTTGGAACACCCAATGATCGTTCCGAAGCAACCGTTTGCCTTTCATTCCAACTCGTGTTACAGGGCCACCACAAGCGACTCTAGGACCATACGCACATCCAATGTGCAGGACGTACGTCTGTAGCGCGACTACATGACCGTACTCCTATCCGCTGTGCGGAACATACTCCCGCACGTCGGTGCATGAGAAAAACCAAATTATGAGTGGTGGGAGGTATGTCCACTCCTCGGCCCGATTGGTTACTAGGCTTACCGCTTTACCATATTTCGCGGCATGTGGCTAGTACTTTCAAACGCTTAGCCACCACTACCACACACTGCGACCTTATCAACTTTTATCAACACAGACGGGGTAACCTTTCGAGTCATGATACTGCACATGACCCCATCCATCATCCTTATAGTGATTGCAGAATAGTAAACATTCAACTCCTATATCGCGCGAGTGACAGGAAATCACTCGACTTCTACCGGTCCTATTAACAAAGCATCTATCCGATAAGGACTCAAGCACAATACATAGGTTCCTAGTATCAATGCATCTAGGGTTCCATTTCAACTCCTAGACTTAATGCAAGATATAACATACACATATAGGATTGCATAAATGTAGTAATTTGAAATATTGGGTTATGCATCGGGGCTTGCCTTCTTGAGCGGAGCTTGTGGCAGAACCAACCTAAATTATACCGGCTCAAGTACGCGAGTCCATTCCAGAGGGCTCCAACGTGCTTCAAACGGTATAATCCCTTGGCCTGTCGGGTAACGTCCCGATAAACCACCGATACACAGGATCAAATAAGGTTACCTCACACGAAGGTGAGTCCAGAGATACAATCACCATCATATTTTACATCATAGAGAATTACATTACAAGAGTTTCCAAAAAGAAGTATGAAGTTTCAAATTTAGAGAAAAGATTACAAACTGTAAAGCTAGGGTTAAAAGCAGCGGAAAACATACGCGAAGAATTACAACACGTCGTCAAGGTGGATGTCATGCTAAGCCCAGACACGACATCACTCGAGATCATCAGTATTGGTCGGGGACGGATCCCATTCCTCGGACCAACCTTCTGGAAAAGCACGGGGCCATGACAAGGAAAGAGTAGGGTCTTCAAAGGCTTTACCTGAAAAACATAAAGCTAGCAAGGCTGAGTATACTAATACTCAGCAAGGCTTACCCGGGATCGGGTATATCTTAGCCCATAACTAGACTTATGAAAGCTTATAATGGTTCTGGGTTTAGTTTCAGCTGAAAAGCAACAAAGAGTAGATCCTTAACTTCAAGTTTTAGCTTTCAGATTCTAGTTAATTATCCATACTAGGTAGGCACCTATAACTAAGCAAGCATGGTATAATCTTTGGTCAAACATCATCTTTGATAACCATAATATTGTTCTTGTTACTCTATGTGGAAAAGGGATCAAGCAGTCTCAATCTTCGTGAGAAGCGGACGATTCGAATCGAATTTAACCTTGCAAGGTAAACCTAACACACACGCTTGGAACACCATAGGGTCATTCCAAAGCAACCGTTTGCCTTTCATTCCGACTCGTGGATCAGATCCACCACAAGCGACTGCAGGAACATACGCACACCCAATGTGTGCAGGACATACGTCTGTAGCGCGACTACAAAACCCGTATTCCTGGTTGCCCTTGCAACACGTATTTCCCCAGTCGAACCAAGTAACCAAAAGAACCAAATACATGTGGTGGGAGGTATGTCCACTCCTCGGGCCGATTGGCTACTAGGCTTACCGCTTACCCATAACTCACGGTATGTGGCTAGTACTTTCAAACACTTAACCCGCACTTCCACACACTGCGACCTTATCAGATTCATCAACACAGACGGGGTATCATCTCAACCATGATACCGCACAAAACTCCCGTCCGGCATCCTTATAGTGATAACAGGAATGTAATCATTACAACTCCTATATCGCGCGAGTGACAGGAAATCACCCGACTTCTACCGGCCCTATTAGCATAGCAGCTAGTCGGACTCAAGTACTAGTATCCATCACATTGGTTCCTAGGAGAATGCAACTAGGGTTTCAAGCAATTCCTAAGAACTTAATGCAGAGATAGATATAATAATATAAATTGTAGAATAAATAAAATAAGGTTTATGTCCGGGGCTTGCCTTTACTGGCGGGGCTGGGGTTAGTCAAGTTAATAACGTCCGAACTTTGGTTCGGGCCTCCAGAGAATTCCCTGACGAAGTTCTTGGGATCTTCAGAATAACCTCCTTCTGGTTCCGGGATTAGCTGTTAATTTCCGTCGGCGGAAGAGATCGAGTCTACATGATATGCAAGATGGAGTTCAATGGATGCACACTTTCATCTTAATTCATGGTAAAGTTGCATTCCAAAAGCTAACACTCAAGCACTTATGGCATAAAAGGAATCTAAGTCTTGAATCATAAGCATTATCCCATAACTAAAGCATTAATTTAATTGAAAATAGAAATTAAGTATTCAAGTTTAAATTAAATTCAAACTTGAATGTGAACCCTAAGTAATTAGAGTTATAAAGTTTTAAAAACTTAAACACAACTTATTGTATATTTAAAAGATTTTGATTAAAAGATCTAATTAGATAAGCTTCACTGAAAAGATTTAGTTGATTGTATTATAAACAAATTGAATTAATCCAAGATAATTATTAAAACATAAGTTAGAATTAAATTCAGATTTAGATTTGAATTTAAACTTTTTGAGTAAAGAATTGTTATAAGATTTTGAATATTTAAAAATAGATTACTTCATAATTCATGATTAAGAGATCTAATTGATTAAAGTTCAAAAGGTATGCTTAGCAAATTTTGCTCAAAATAATTTGAAATGGTTCTCTTAAAAGAAATTAAATTATATCATGAATTTAGATTTGAAGATTTTATATCACTTTATATGTCCTATAGAAATTTGTATATCAAAGATCATGATCACAAAGTTAACCTTATAGGGTAAAAATTGGAATTACGGATAAGATATTACATTTTCATGTCTTAAATTCAATATAGATTCAAAAATATTTTGTTTCATACCAAAGTTACTTAATAGAAGTTGTAGAGTTCAAAACCTAGTTTCAAACAAAACTGGTTTTGTAATTTTTGGAATTTCCTACAATTCTCTATTGAATTTACAAGTCAAAAATATCACTCACATGAAATAATGAACACCTATCTATTTCTATTCTAAATACAGTACAAACTATCCATTTTCACAGCATGGTCATAAAACAAAAGTGATAGAATTTGAAATGAAGATTCACATGCAACTGGTTTTATATTTTTTTTGAATTTTCTACGATTTTCTAGGGGTTTTCAAAGTTCAGCACATTAGAAGGGTTGAAAACTTCCATTTGGACCCTTGGAAAGATTTGAGATTTCGCAATTGGGTCCTCCTGCCATAGATGGCCGGAGCAAGCTCGGGTTCATCCCGATTCCGGCGAGGGAGTGGTGAATCCGCAAGGGGAAGGGGGTGGGGAGGAAGAGGACATTCGGGCGCACCGTTTGGCACACTTGGGAGGAGAAGAGACGGCCGGAGGTGGGCCGCCGGCGTTGAGGCAGTAGGGCGGCGGCGGGCGGCACTGGGGGCGGCACTCCGGCGAGGGCAAGGCGCAAAGGGGGTGGGGAACAGCTTCAAGAGGGCTTGGGGGTGCTATTTATAGGGAAAGAAGGGGAGGAGAAGGGCGGACGGCCGGGGAACGACGGCGGCACGGTGGCGCGGCGCTGGCAGCTCGGGCCGGCGGTGGTGGGCGCGTGGGGGTGCGAGGAGGTGCCACGAGGGCGGGCTAGGGCAGAGGAGCAGACCTAGGGCGGCGCCTAGGAGAGGGGGGGGAAGGGGGGCTGCACTGGCCGGCTTGAATTCGAGAATTGCGGCGCCGGCACAGTAAAACAGGGGAGCAGGATAAACAGCCAGAGGAGGAAGAGGAATAGGAGAGCGCCAGGGACTTGTTTGCAATTTGCAAAAACTTCAAGGGCCTGAAAGTAAAACTAAATTTCCCACTGATACAGGGCTCTAATGGAGAAATGACCAAAATGAAAGTTGTACAACTTTTCAAGCTCTACAACTTTGCTTTAGGGTTTGATTTCAAAAACTCAAAGTATGCATCTTTATTTTGAAACTTTGGACAAATTTTAAGTTTTATAAGATTTTGTCTTTGCTACCTATTTACACACATAATTTTGGGCCTTAATGCAAGTTTTCAGAACTGTCATGATTACTTGCATTCTTATAATTTGGCCCTTAGTAACTTTTGAAAGTTACTTTTGTAACTCATGCATTTTACACAAAAGGACTCGTATTTTTATAAAATTACACATAGGGTCTTATTGCTACAATTACATCCAATCTTATACATATCAACACATGCATTACATTTCATACATATTATGGTACAATTTGACACCTAGGGTGTCACAGCCCTTCCCCCTAAAAAGAATCTCGTCCCGAGATTCCAAAGGCAGAAAGAATCAGACGATTAGGTTTGGGGATTGGCTTTGAAGGAAGTTTGGGAAATTCTGTTGAAGATAGGATTCTGTTTCCCAGGTTGCTTCTTCTTCGGTGTGGTGATCCCATAAGATCTTGTACATCTTAATTGTCTTCCTTCTGGTGGCTCTTTCCTTGGTATTCAAAATTTGAATAGGTTGCTCGGTGTAAGACAGATCAGGCTCAATCTCAATGGCGGTAGTTTCAATGATCTCCGTAGGTACTTTAATACACTTCTTGAGTTGGGAGACATGGAAGACATCATGAATGGCAGCCAATTGAGATGGGAGGCGAATTTTGTAAGCCACTGAGCCACAGACTTTAAGGATCTCAAAGGGTCCAACATACCTTGGTGCTAATTTCCCTTTTATGCCGAAACGCTGGACACCTTTGGTAGGAGATACTCGGAGATAGACAAAATCTCCTACTTGGAACTGTAAAGGTTTCCTTCTTTTATCTGCATAGCTTTTCTGTCTTGACTGAGCTATTTTGAGATTGGCTTGAATAACCTTGACCTTATCTTCGGCTTCTATAACCAGATCGGGTCCAAAGATTTTGCGTTCACCGGTCTGAGACCAATTTAAAGGAGTTCGACATCTGCGACCGTATAACGCCTCAAATGGAGCCATCTGAATACTAGATTGATAACTGTTGTTGTAAGAGAATTCAGCCAAAGCAAGACATTTGTTCCAGCTTGTACCATAGTGAATAACACAAGCTCGGAGCATGTCTTCAAGAATTTGGTTGACTCGCTCAGTCTGTCCATCAGTTTGGGGATGATATGCAGAGCTTCGAATCAATTTAGTTCCAAGAGCAGACTGCAACTGTTCCCAGAAGCGTGCAATGAATTGGGGTCCTCGATCAGAAATAATGGTTTTAGGAACACCATGCAACCGAACAATTTGATCCAGATAGATTTCGGCATACTTTTTAGCTAAGTAGGTGGTATGCATGGGAAGAAAATGAGCTGTTTTGGTAAGTCTATCAATGATTACCCATATGGAGTCATGCTTTTGAGATGTATTGGGAAGACCAACAATGAAATCCATACTAATGTCTTCCCATTTCCATGACGGAATGGGTAGTGGCTGAAGTGTACCAGATGCTTTGAGATGAGTGGCTTTGACTCTCTGGCACGTATCACACTTAGATACATACTTGGCAATTTCTCTTTTCATTCTGGTCCACCAAAAATTTTGTCGAAGATCTTGATACATTTTGGTACTACCAGGATGAATAGAGAACTTGGATAGATGTGCCTCATCAAGGATTTGCTTGCGAAGCTGATGATCTTTAGGTACAACAATTCGATTGTTGAACCATAAGGTTCCTTGATGATCAGTGTGAAAACACTTATATTTAGCTTCTCCCTGTGATAGCTTTAGCTTGATATTATTGATACCCTCGTTATGTAGTTGAGATTTGATAATTTTATCTCGAAGGGTATTCTCAAGGGATAAATGATTTAGACTACCTTGAGGAATGATTTCTAAATTGAGTTTCCTCATCTGATTGCAGAGAGTGTCATTGAAAGCCTCAACGAATAAGCAATGACATCATGCCTTGCGGCTAAGGGCATCTGCAACCACATTGGCCTTGCCAGGATGATAATGTACCTCAAGATCGTAGTCTTTAATCAATTCTAACCAACGCCTTTGCCTCATATTCAGATCAGCTTGAGTGAAAATATACTTGAGGCTCTTATGGTCAGTGTAGATGTTACACTTAGCACCCATAAGATGATGTCTCCAGATCTTGAGAGCATGAATAACCGCTGCCAATTCAAGATCATGAGTTGGATAATTTTGCTCATGATTTCGAAGTGCTCTGGATGCGTAAGCGATGACTCGGTTGTTTTGCATAAGAACACAACCAAGGCCAGTTCCAGAGGCATCGCAATAGACATCAAAAGGCTGAGTATTATCCGGCTGAGCTAATACTGGGGCAGTTGTCAAAAGTCTTCTCAAAGTGTGGAATGCTTCATCACACTTAGTATCCCAGCAGAACTTAACTTCTTTCTTCAGTAGCTCAGTCATTGGTTTAGCTATCTTGGAGAAGTCTGGAATGAATCGACGATAATATCCTGCCAAGCCAAGGAAACTTCGAATTTGATGGACTGAAGTTGGGGGCTTCCAATCCATAACTTCCTGGACTTTAGTAGGATCAACCGATATGCCTTCACTAGAGATAGTGTGTCCCAAAAATTTCACACTATCTAGCCAAAATTCACATTTCGAAAATTTGGCATAAAGGCGATGATCACGTAGTCGTTGAAGCACGACACGTAGATGATTAACATGGTCTTCTTTAGTCTTGGAATATATCAGAATATCGTCGAGGAAGACCACGACGAATTTGTCAAGTTCCGGCATAAAGACTGAATTCATAAGATACATGAAATATGCCGGTGCATTGGTAAGCCCAAATGACATAACCAGATATTCATAAAGTCCATATCTGGTTGAGAAGGCCGTTTTTGGAATGTCGCAAGGCCTAATCTTGATCTGATGATAACCAGAGCGTAAGTCAATTTTTGAGAAGACCTTAGCTCCAGCTAACTGATCAAATAATATGTCAATGCGGGGAAGAGGGTACTTATTTTTGATGGTGACCGCATTGAGTGGACGATAATCGACACATAGCCTTAGGCTGTTGTCTTTCTTCTTTACAAAGAGAGCAGGACAACCCCAAGGTGACGCACTTGGGCGTATGAAACCTTTATCAAGGAGATCTTGGAGTTGGATTTTTAATTCAGCCAATTCATTTGGAGGCATGCGATACAGCCTCTTCGAGATAGGAGCTGTGCCTGGTTGGAGTTCAATAATAAACTCAATATCTCTGTCGGGTGGCATTCCAGGCAAGTCGTTCGGAAAGACATCGGGATACTCACAGACTATTGGGATATCTTTTACTTTGACGTCTGTGATGGCATAAGTGCAAGAGTGCAAATACTCTTGCTGAGGCAGATAGAGGATAATAGCTTCTTGATGTGGTGAGTTAATCTCAATAACTCGGGATGAGATGTCTAACAGCACTCCATGTTCTGTCATCCAATTTGTCCCGAGTATCACATCAATACCCTCTAGATTTAGCAGTACTAAATCAGTCTTGATTAGTTTACTGCCGAACTGAATTGGCACACTTTTAACCATTTGGTTAGAAGTAATCTTTCCTCCAGGGGTAGAAATCATATATGACCCCTTAGTAGAGCAAAGATCAAGTCCTATTCGGGTACCACAGTTGTTACTGATGAAACTATGAGTTGCTCCAGAATCAAATAATGTAACAACTGGTTTATGGTGTATAAAGAATGTACCCGACATAATAGGAGCGCCATCCGGAAGTTCTGCAAGGGTAGTGAAATTAATTTGTCCTTGCCGGACTTGCATCATCGGCCTCTTACCCTTGTTCTGATCATTCCGACCTTGATTAGATCTCTTGAGTTGCGGACAATTTCTAAGGAGATGATCCGCATTTCCACACTTTAAACAGCAATGAGGGTTGCTTTTCTGTCGAGCTTGTTGAATATTCGGCCGTGGGCCAAATTGTTGTGGTTGTTGTAGGAGTACAGGAGGTTGACACTCTTCTTGTTGTTGAGGCGGCCTAAGAACCAGTCTGCCAATTGGAACGTCTCGCTGTGGCGCTTCAAGCAATATACTCTGATCAACTTGATACCACGAGGGTTGAACACTCGTGGATCCAGTGGAAATCTTTCGCTTCTTTTCGGCACATTGTGCCGTAATGCAATCCTCCTGAGTCAGTGCCATATTGACCAACTCGCTGAAAGTATTCGCCTTGACAAGGTTCAGATGTTCTTTGAGCTTAGTATCCAAACCTCGACGAAAGCGATCCTGCTTCTTGGCATCACTATCAGCATGATAGCCCGCATACTGGCACAGGTGATTAAAAGCCTGTGCATACTGCAGTACAGTGCGGGTGCCCTGGGTAAGTGCCAAGAACTCATTCAGTTTCCGCTCCACCAGCCCTTCAGGTATATGATGTGCCCTGAAGGCATTACGGAATTCTTCCCAGGAGATAACATGGCCATCAGTCTGCATAGCACAATAACTATCCCACCAAATACGGGCAGCTCCGTGCAATTGTTGGGCAGCAAAATGAGCCTTGTTGGAGTCCGCACATGGAATCGTAAGAAGAGCAAACTTAGATTCAATGGTGCGGAGCCAAGCATCGGCATCCAAAGGCTCCTCTACTTTGCTAAACAGCGGGGGCTGAGTACTGAGAAAATCTTGATAAGTTGCCACCTGAGGTTCATCACGACCTCGTGACTGCTGGTGTTGTTGTTTCGTTTGTGCTTGTACCAATAGGTTAAGAAGTTCGGTTTGCCGAGCCATAACCTCAGCTAGATGTGAAAGTGATGGAGATGGTGGTTGGGAATTGCTGGATCGATCTGCCCGGGATCCTTCCGGGGTTCCACGTGTAGCTCCAACCATCTGAAACAAAGATTCGGATGATAGAATTTATTTACCCTGCTGAAGACTTACAAGGCAAATAGGACGAGATAATTGATTTTGATATAGCAAGGATTGGAAAGCAGGAAGATACTTAAGAGACTTAATCAACACTACTACAAGAATCCCGCTAACCACACCAAAGATCAACATTCTACCACACATCCTTAGAGGAACCAAAACACACATGATGCATTTAATGATGAGTTATGCATGCACGCTCTACTCGTCCTCACAAACCAAAAACAACTGCCGAATATCTTCGGACTTACGTGGTTAGTTTCGGTGGCATAGTACATACGTCTCTCACTATTAACTAGTCGATAAACCCTATCCGTCCTAGTTTCGTATTCATGGTTAGTGTACCTGCAGAAAACCACAATATATATCCAATGAACCTTTCATGCCAGCATGTCATGAAAGCGTTCCCATTCATTACTGTTCACTATAGAAACAGCATCTGTACAATTACCGCCGTACAGACAACGTTAGCATACGTTATCGAGATAACGTATTCACGGGGGTACCGCAAAATGCGGGGATATGAACAGCGATCGCCATATCCTGCGCCGAACCATATACTCCCAATGTAGTCAACCGAGGTTGGTACATTGGCAGCATCTCAAGTAGGCCACTGCTTGAGAAACAGCGTTCGGTTCGCATCACCGACGGGAAGGCCAAGCTCCCTCAGTTGGCTGAGGATCCTTACCTTCTTACCTCACGATCGAAGATGTCGTTACAGAATATAAGGTTGAGTTGTGCATGAATTTAAGTTTTGACAGAAAAGTAATGCTGGTAGTTAGGAGGATATACATATATAGTCACCTCTATTTCCCTCATAAACATTACCCTAGGGCTTTACGTACTAAGCACGATCCTTAACGAATCCAACGTGACTTTTTCAAACATTTTATTGGTCAAATTTTTATACTAAAAGCATTTTTAAGGTAAAATGTATCTCCAGGATAACCTTATAGCTCTGATACCAGCTGTGGCAGAACCAACCTGAATTATACCGGCTCAAGTACGCGAGTCCATTCCAGAGGGCTCCAACGTGCTTCAAACGGTATAATCCCTTGGCCTGTCGGGTAACGTCCCGATAAACCACCGATACACAGGATCAAATAAGGTTACCTCACACGAAGGTGAGTCCAGAGATACAATCACCATCATATTTTACATCATAGAGAATTACATTACAAGAGTTTCCAAAAAGAAGTATGAAGTTTCAAATTTAGAGAAAAGATTACAAACTGTAAAGCTAGGGTTAAAAGCAGCGGAAAACATACGCGAAGAATTACAACACGTCGTCAAGGTGGATGTCATGCTAAGCCCAGACACGACATCACTCGAGATCATCAGTATTGGTCGTGGACGGATCCCATTCCTCGGACCAACCTTCTGGAAAAGCACGGGGCCATGACAAGGAAGGAGTAGGGTCTTCAAAGGCTTTACCTGAAAAACATAAAGCTAGCAAGGCTGAGTATACTAATACTCAGCAAGGCTTACCCGGGATCGGGTATATCTTAGCTCATAACTAGACTTATGAAAGCTTATAATGGTTCTGGGTTTAGTTTCAGCTGAAAAGCAACAAAGAGTAGATCCTTAACTTCAAGTTAATTATCCATACTAGGTAGGCACCTATAACTAAGCAAGCATGGTATAATCTTTGGTCAAACATCATCTTTGATAACCATAATATTGTTCTTGTTACTCTATGTGGAAAAGGGATCAAGCAGTCTCAATCTTCGTGAGAAGCGGACGATTCGAATCGAATTTAACCTTGCAAGGTAAACCTAACACACACGCTTGGAACACCACAGGGTCATTCCAAAGCAACCGTTTGCCTTTCATTCCGACTCGTGGATCAGATCCACCACAAGCGACTGCAGGAACATACGCACACCCAATGTGTGCAGGACATACGTCTGTAGCGCGACTACAAAACCCGTATTCCTGGTTGCCCTTGCAACACGTATTTCCCCAGTCGAACCAAGTAACCAAAAGAACCAAATACATGTGGTGGGAGGTATGTCCACTCCTCGGGCTGATTGGCTACTAGGCTTACCGCTTACCCATAACTCACGGTATGTGGCTAGTACTTTCAAACACTTAACCCGCACTTCCACACACTGCGACCTTATCAGATTCATCAACACAGACGGGGTATCATCTCAACCATGATACCGCACAAAACTCCCGTCCGGCATCCTTATAGTGATAACAGGAATGTAATCATTACAACTCCTATATCGCGCGAGTGACAGGAAATCACCCGACTTCTACCGGCCCTATTAGCATAGCAGCTAGTCGGACTCAAGTACTAGTATCCATCACATTGGTTCCTAGGAGAATGCAACTAGGGTTTCAAGCAATTCCTAAGAACTTAATGCAGAGATAGATATAATAATATAAATTGTAGAATAAATAAAATAAGGTTTATGTCCGGGGCTTGCCTTTACTGGCGGGGCTGGGGTTAGTCAAGTTAATAACGTCCGAACTTTGGTTCGGGCCTCCAGAGAATTCCCTGACGAAGTTCTTGGGATCTTCAGAATAACCTCCTTCTGGTTCCGGGATTAGCTGTTAATTTCCGTCGGCGGAAGAGATCGAGTCTACATGATATGCAAGATGGAGTTCAATGGATGCACACTTTCATCTTAATTCATGGTAAAGTTGCATTCCAAAAGCTAACACTCAAGCACTTATGGCATAAAAGGAATCTAAGTCTTGAATCATAAGCATTATCCCATAACTAAAGCATTAATTTAATTGAAAATAGAAATTAAGTATTCAAGTTTAAATTAAATTCAAACTTGAATGTGAACCCTAAGTAATTAGAGTTATAAAGTTTTAAAAACTTAAACACAACTTATTGTATATTTAAAAGATTTTGATTAAAAGATCTAATTAGATAAGCTTCACTGAAAAGATTTAGTTGATTGTATTATAAACAAATTGAATTAATCCAAGATAATTATTAAAACATAAGTTAGAATTAAATTCAGATTTAGATTTGAATTTAAACTTTTTGAGTAAAGAATTGTTATAAGATTTTGAATATTTAAAAATAGATTACTTCATAATTCATGATTAAGAGATCTAATTGATTAAAGTTCAAAAGGTATGCTTAGCAAATTTTGCTCAAAATAATTTGAAATGGTTCTCTTAAAAGAAATTAAATTATATCATGAATTTAGATTTGAAGATTTTATATCACTTTATATGTCCTATAGAAATTTGTATATCAAAGATCATGATCACAAAGTTAACCTTATAGGGTAAAAATTGGAATTACGGATAAGATATTACATTTTCATGTCTTAAATTCAATATAGATTCAAAAATATTTTGTTTCATACCAAAGTTACTTAATAGAAGTTGTAGAGTTCAAAACCTAGTTTCAAACAAAACTGGTTTTGTAATTTTTGGAATTTCCTACAATTCTCTATTGAATTTACAATTCAAAAATATCACTCACATGAAATAATGAACACCTATCTATTTCTATTCTAAATACAGTACAAACTATCCATTTTCACAGCATGGTCATAAAACAAAAGTGATAGAATTTGAAATGAAGATTCACATGCAACTGGTTTTATATTTTTTTTGAATTTTCTACGATTTTCTAGGGGTTTTCAAAGTTCAGCACATTAGAAGGGTTGAAAACTTCCATTTGGACCCTTGGAAAGATTTGAGATTTCGCAATTGGGTCCTCCTGCCATAGATGGCCGGAGCAAGCTCGGGTTCATCCCGATTCCGGCGAGGGAGTGGTGAATCCGCAAGGGGAAGGGGGTGGGGAGGAAGAGGACATTCGGGCGCACCGTTTGGCACACTTGGGAGGAGAAGAGACGGCCGGAGGTGGGCCGCCGGCGTTGAGGCAGTAGGGCGGCGGCGGGCGGCACTGGGGGCGGCACTCCGGCGAGGGCAAGGCGCAAAGGGGGTGGGGAACAGCTTCAAGAGGGCTTGGGGGTGCTATTTATAGGGAAAGAAGGGGAGGAGAAGGGCGGACGGCCGGGGAACGACGGCGGCACGGTGGCGCGGCGCTGGCAGCTCGGGCCGGCGGTGGTGGGCGCGTGGGGGTGCGAGGAGGTGCCACGAGGGCGGGCTAGGGCAGAGGAGCAGACCTAGGGCGGCGCCTAGGAGAGGGGGGGGGAAGGGGGGCTGCACTGGCCGGCTTGAATTCGAGAATTGCGACGCCGGCACAGTAAAACAGGGGAGCAGGATAAACAGCCAGAGGAGGAAGAGGAATAGGAGAGCGCCAGGGACTTGTTTGCAATTTGCAAAAACTTCAAGGGCCTGAAAGTAAAACTAAATTTCCCACTGATACAGGGCTCTAATGGAGAAATGACCAAAATGAAAGTTGTACAACTTTTCAAGCTCTACAACTTTGCTTTAGGGTTTGATTTCAAAAACTCAAAGTATGCATCTTTATTTTGAAACTTTGGACAAATTTTAAGTTTTATAAGATTTTGTCTTTGCTACCTATTTACACACATAATTTTGGGCCTTAATGCAAGTTTTCAGAACTGTCATGATTACTTGCATTCTTATAATTTGGCCCTTAGTAACTTTTGAAAGTTACTTTTGTAACTCATGCATTTTACACAAAAGGACTCGTATTTTTATAAAATTACACATAGGGTCTTATTGCTACAATTACATCCAATCTTATACATATCAACACATGCATTACATTTCATACATATTATGGTACAATTTGACACCTAGGGTGTCACAGGGCTGGGGGCAGAAGTGTCAAAGATTTCTGAACTTTGGTTTGGAGCTTCAGTTAGAGTCTCGACGATCCTCACTGGGTCTTCAGAAAACCCTTGCTTAGTTTTTGAGACTAGCTCATAGTCTCCGTCGTTGAGTTTCGTTGACTCTACATGATATGCAATGATTTGATTTAGATGGTTCTCGAGTTAAGAGTTTTATTTCACGATAAAGTTGCAATCCATAGATTAATTCTTAGGTAAAATAGTGTTGTAAATCCCTAACATATTCACTATGGACTACTCTATTGTAGATCATCACATGGTAAAAAGATCTATAACCTTAACAACAGGCTTAATTAAATCTAAACTTTTACAAGCTTGATTTGCATAAGTTTAAATTAACTTAAGCTAGAGTTCAGTACTGTAGTTGAAAATTGCACACAAGCTCACTCATAACATTACCAGGTTACACACCAAAAATCACACTCAATAGAGCTAGCATGCAAAAGTTATGCTCAAACTACCCTTTTGTTAAACTTTAAAATAGCTCAAAAAGCATTTAGTTTTAAAATAAACTTTAGTAACAAAAGCAGTCGAGTTCAACTTCTAGAGTACAACAAAACTAGTTTGACAATTTTTGGATTTTTCTATGAATTCCTATGGATTTTACAAGTGGGCTGATTTGAATTAGAGGGGGGGTACTGCTTTCCTACAGATAGGCCCTTGGAAACATTTGAATTGTTACAAATAGATCCTTGGCCGGGTGTTACAGAGGGGGCAGATCGACGGCGACCAAATCCGGTAAGGGGGCTCACCGGCGGTGAGGGGCGAGTGAGGGGAAATGTTCAGGGACTCACGGCGGTCTCGGGGGTGGCCGGTGTCGGGAAGAGAGGGGCCGAGGCGGCGTAACAACAACAAACAGGGGCGGGCGGCGGAGGTCCGAGGGATGTCGTCAACGTTCCGGTGACCGGAGGGCACGAGGGCGGCGGGGAAGTGGCTAGACAGCTTCCACGTGATGATGTGGTGCTGGTGGTGTGCTTGGCCGGGGCTAGGGAGCAGTGGAATGCCGGGACGACGGCGAGGCCGAGCGGCGGCGGGAGCTCGGGCTCACTGGCGTAGAGGTCCGGTCGTTCTGGTGCAGGAGAGTGAAATTGGGTGGGTTGGTGAGCTTCAGTGGGTGACAGGGATGCTGTTTGTGCACTGGATTGGGGAGGGGAAATGGCATGGGCGGCTGACGACGGCGGCCAGAGGTTGCGGCGGAGGTCCGGTGAGGTGCGGTGGTCGGGAAAGGAAATGGCAGTGGGAATATGGGTGCGGGAACGTAAGAGGGAGTGCATTGGGAGCTCCAGGATGCGCTTCAAGTTGAGGAGAGGTCACAGCGAGCGAGAGCTTGTGCTGGCGGCCGGCGGTGTGCGTGGCGGCCGCGGGTGGAGCTCGGGCAGAGGCGGGGGCAGCATGGCATGTGCAGGAGAAGACAGCGGGGAGTACTAGAGCGGCGGTCGACCGGGGAGTGACGCGTGGGGGCTACTAGGAACAGGAGGTGGCGCCGGTCGGGCTGCAATGACGGCGAGCAGCGGCGGAGAGCAGTTCAGGCGGGTGGCAGAGCGGCGTGGCAAGGCGAGGAGAGGGCCAGCGTGGGGTGGGGATCGGCGGCGCAGATGCCAGGGCGGCACGTGGCGTGGCTTAGAGCGGCGCGGAGGCGGCGGGTGCGTAGCACAGGGCCGGCTAGGGCGGTGGGGCGTCGGGCGCAGAGAAACAGAGGAGCCGAGGGCTGGAGGTAGATGAAGGGGACCTGTTTGCAATTTCCTAAAAATGCAGAGACCCCACTATAAAGCCTAGATAACTTTCAAACCATAGCTCAAATGAAAATGTGCCCAAAAGCAAAAGTGTAGGGTTTAACAAGATTACAACTTTGCTTTAAGGTTCAGTTGCAAAAGAGCTAAGAATTTGAAACTAACATAAAACTTGGCAAAGTTTTAAAATTTAATTAAATCCTATTTAAAAACTACACTACACTTGCATCCTTTGAGTAGTTTCACCTATATTTGCGATTTAAAAGCAAGTTCTTGACTTTTGTAAAACAACCTCCGTATATTTTGATTTTTACCTCCCCTTCTCACCCTTTTAACACTTAAGGACCTAATTTTTTTCAGAATTACATAAATATCCTTTTTCCCTTTGCATTCAAATTTGAACACACATACACAAGATCAAACATGCACACTTTATACTAGAATTTAGGTGTTTATAATCCTAATACCTGAATGTCACAGTGGCAGCCCATCGAGGTCGATGTGGTTGGCTATCGTCTCGTCGACACCTTTGAGACCGCAGCTCTTGAGGCCATCCACACTTTCTGCGACCAGCATCCACAGAAGTTGCCGGGCATCCTATCGGCCTATTCACTGCAGTGGAATTTCCGGATACCTCATTATGGCCACATGCTGGGAGATTTAGCCGAAGAGACGCTTCGTGGTAGCATCAGGTTCATGAATGCCCAGCACCACTATCAGATCTTGCTGCGCCGCGGTATGAGTCTGTTGATCAGTATAGCTCAAGGTCACTACAGAAATGCTGATCAACGGGTCACTCAGATAGAAGAGCTTCAAGCATTGGTCACAAAAAAGGAGGAAATTATCGCAGAGCGAGATGAGACCACCGGGAGGATCAGATCAGTGAGAGTGATGCAATAATCACTCAACGTAACATGATTATCGAGTTCCTCCAGGAGCAAGTCCACGACCTCATCCTTGAGGTTGACGACTCCCTCGCTCACATTGATTAACTCCAATAGCAGCCAGCACCTCCTGCTGTACCTGAAGCACCTGAAGGCGAAGAAGAAGAACCGGAGGAAATCGAAGGAGTTTCTGATCTCGACTCTGAGCACGGAAACCCAGAGCCTAACCATCAGCCAGATCACTCCTCTTCCAGCAACCGGTCCTCCGTAGGCGACCTCGACGATTTCTAGTCCATCCAAATCGTCGATCTTTCAGATGTAACTAGTGTAGAATGTTGTGACAAAGGTAGTGAGTAGTCTACCTAGACCCAGGGCCACTTGCTGTAATATATATGGCATGTGTACATGTGGCTAGACTGTTAGCAAGCAGACCACCCTGATGTAATATGTTAAGGATAACCAGTTTCTGCTTTAAATCTAAGCTTTGAGTCCTATTGTTCATATCGATATCCTTGCCCTTTGAATGAGTTGGTAAAATAGAATATGTGAATTACATATCTGTTTAGCGGCGGTATATCTTCTGAAAATGGGAGCAAGAATATGTTGTTAATAATGGACATCTCCTTTGTTTAAGATGGTTGGAGCTACACGTGGAACCTCGGAAGGTTTCCGGCCAGACCAAGCTAGTGGTTCCCAACAACCGCCACCGGCACTGCCAAACCTAGCTGAAGTCATGGCACGACAGATGGAACTCCTTAACCAGTTAGTACAGGCCCAGATGAACCAGTTTCATCACCCGTCCCGAAGCCGTGATGAACATCCATCGGCTGGCTACCAAGACTTTCTCAGCACCCAGCCTCCATTGTTCCATAAAACAGATGAGCCCCTCGATGCTGACGCATGGCTCTGCACTATAGACTCCAAGTTCGCATTGTTGTCTGCACCATGCTCAGATGCGAACAAGGCACTCTTCGCTGCTCAACAACTTCGCAGCACCGCCCACATATGGTGGGACCATTACTACACCATGCAGCCGGCTGGTCATGTTGTCACATGGGATGAATTCCGGACCACTTTCAGAGCGCACCACATTCCAGAAGGACTCATTGAGCGAAAGCTCAATGAATTCCTGACTTTGACCCAGGGAACCCGCACTGTCATGCAGTATGCACAGGCCTTCAATCACCTGTGCCAATACGCGGGTTATCATGCAGACACTGACGCCCGTAAACGGGATCGCTTCCGTCGAGGCTTAAACACAAAGCTTAAGGAACGACTGAACCTGGTAACGGCCGACAACTTCAATGAACTAGTCAATATGGCCATTACTCAAGAGGATTGCATCTCAGCCTACCGGGCAGAAAAGAAATGGAAGACACCCACGGGACCCTCAAATATGCAACCGCCAAGGTATCGGTTGATCCAGAACACCGCTACCCGAGCCCCGCCCCGAAACAATCTACTAGGCAGATGGGTAGCCAGGCCTCCCCAGCAGGCTCGATTCAATCGGCCGTCGAGACCACAACCCCAGCAGCAACAGCAGCAAGGCCTGAGGCTGAGCTTTCCGCCGTTCAATCAAGGAAACAACAACAATCATTGTTTCAACTGCGGCAGCTCGTCCCATTTCATCCAGGATTGTCCTCAACCCAGGAAATCTTTCCAAGGGTAAACATCCAGCCCGAACAACAAGGGCAAGGGCAAAAAGCAGATGGTACAAGTCCGCCAGGGGAGGGTGAACTTCACAACTCTCTCCGAACTCCCTGAGGGTGCGCCAATAATGACGGGTACTTTCTCTATAAACCATCAACCCGTGATTATACTTTTTGATTCTGGTGCAACCCATAGTTTTATCAGTTCAAAATGTTGAACAAAAGTAGGCCTGGAATTCTATCCTACTAAAGGAGCCTATATGATAGCGACACCTGGCGGTAAAATTGTATCAAATCAAATTTATAGAAAGGTGCCAATTTAGTTGGGTAGCAATCTGATAAAAATAGATTTACTGTTATTGGACCTAGAAGGAATGGATGTCCTTCTAGGCATGGATTGGATGACTAGACACCGAGTGTCATTGGATATCTCTTCCCGAGCCGTGGAGATAGATTCACCTGATCATGAAACTACTATTCTTTATCTTCCACAACGGGAGTGCAACAACTCTTGTGCTTATGCTGTAAAAGGGATCAAGTTAAGGGACATCCCTATTGTTTGCGAATACCCAGATGTTTTTCCAGATGATTTACCTGGAATGCCCTCGGATAGGGATATTGAGTTTGTCATAGAACTACAACCCGGCACAGCCCCCATCTCTAAGAGGCCCTATCGTATGCCACCCAATGAGCTGGCAGAGTTAAAAATCCAACTCCAGGACCTCCTTGATAAGAGTTTCATTCATCCGAGTGCTTCACCATGGGGTTGTCCAGCCCTATTCGTGAAGAAAAAGGACAATAGCTTAAGGCTATGTGTAGATTATCGTCCCCTCAATGCGGTAACCATCAAAAACAAGTATCCTCTGCCCCGCATTGACATTCTGTTCGATCAGTTAGCCGGAGCCTAGGTATTCTCTAAGATTGACCTCCGCTCCGGATATCATCAAATCAAGATCAGGCCGAGTGATATTCCAAAAATAGCCTTTTCCACCAGATATGGACTCTATGAATATCTGGTCATGCCATTTGATCTTACCAATGCACCAGCATACTTCATGTATCTCATGAACTCTGTCTTCAT
Source organism: Panicum hallii (assembly GCF_002211085.1). Taxonomy (NCBI): domain Eukaryota; kingdom Viridiplantae; phylum Streptophyta; class Magnoliopsida; order Poales; family Poaceae; genus Panicum; species Panicum hallii. The sequence goes on along the minus strand of NW_020356170.1, from coordinate 126,832 downwards.
GCAAGAACTCAACAAATTCGTAGTGGTCTTCATTGATGTCATTCTGATTTATTCCAAAAATCCGAAAGATCATGCGAAACATCTCCATATTGTTCTTCAGAGATTGAGAGACCACCACTTGTATGCCAAATTCTCCAAATGTGAATTTTGGCTGGATACCGTTAAATTTCTGGGACATACCATCTCCAGTGATGGTATATCCATTTATCCAAGTAAAGTCCAAGAAGTGCTGGACTGGAAACCTCCTACGTCAGTCCATCAGATTCGCAGTTTTCTAGGATTAGCTGGCTATTATCGTCGTTTCATTCCTGACTTCTCAAGAATAGCCAAGCCTATGACTGAATTACTGAAGAAAGGAGTTAAATACTCCTGGGATCAAAAATGTGAAGATGCATTCCACACCCTCAGAGCACATCTCACTACTGCCCCAGTTTTGGCTGTGACAGAACCAACATGAATTACACCAGCTCAAGTACGCAAGTCCTCTCTCAAGGGCTCCAACGTACTTCAAACGATGTAACCCCTTGGCCTGTCGGGTAACATCTCGATAAACCACCGAATGCAGGATCAAACAAGGTACCTCACACGAAGGCGAGTCCAGAGATACAGTGGCCATCATATTTTACATCATAGGCATTTATATTACAAGAGTTTCCAAAAGTAGCATAAGTTCCAAATTGATAGAAATTATTACAATTCAGTTTCAAGTTTCAAGTTCACGACAGCGGAATTTAAAACACGACAACTATACACGTCGCCAATACGGTCATCATGCTAAGCCCTGGCATGACATCACTCGGTATGATCAGTGTTGGCCGGGGACGGGTCCCATTCCACGGACCAACCATCGGACAGAGCATAGGGCCAAGGCATGGGAAGAGTAGGGTCTTCAGAGACATTACCTAAAATAAAGTCATATTGCAAGGCTGAGTACTCTAATACTCAGCAAGGCTTACCCGTTTCATGGTATACTTAGCCATGTAACTAGACTATGTAGGCTTGATAAGGTTTCAGGTTTTGTTTCAGCTGAAAAGCAATAAAGATTAGATCCTTATCTTTAAGTTTTAGCTTTCAAATTCTAGTTGATTATCCATTCTAGGTAAGAAACTATAGCTATTCAAGCATGGTAGAGCTTTTAAAGTCAACCATCAGTATTTCTCATCATAGTGTTGCTCTTGTTACTCTATGTGGCAAAGGAAACAAGCAGTCTCAATCTCCACGAGAAACGGACGATTCTGAATTGAATTTCACCCTTGCAAGGTAAACCTAACTCACATGCTTGGAACATCGAAAAGACCGTTCCGAAGCAACCGTTTGCCTTTCATTCCGGGTCATGGATCAAATCCACCACAAGCGACTGCAGGACCATACACACATCCAATGTGCAGGACGTACGTCTACAGCGCTACTGTATGACCGTACTCCTGGTTGCCCTGCAACGTATTCCCACACGTCGAAGCGAGTAACCGGAAAAACCAAATACGAGTGGTGGGAGGTATGTCCACTTGCCGGGCCGATTGGTTACTAGGTTTACCGCTTACCATATTTCACGGCATGTGGCTAGCACTTTCAAACGCTTAACCATCGCTACCACACACTGCAACCTTAGCCAAATTCATCAACATAGACAGGGTACCATCTCAACCATGATACTTCACATAAATCCCGTCCGTCATTCTTATAGTGATTACAGGAATGTAAACACTACAATTCCTATAAAGCTCGCGAGTGACAGGCAATCACTCGACTTCTACTGATCCTATTAGCATAGCAGCTATTCGGACTCAAGTTCTAGTATTCAGTACATCGGTTCCTAGGAATATGCAACTAGGGTTTCCAGACAACTCCTAAGAACTTAATGCACAAGTATATATATAAATGTAGATTGCAGTGTAAATAAAGTAGCGGGTTTATGTCCGGGGCTTGCCTTTGCTGGCGAGGCTGGGGTCAGTTAAGTTATTATCTTCCGAACCTTGGTTCGGGGCTTCAGAGAAATCCTCGACAAAAGTCCCGGGTCTTCAGAATAACCTCCTTTTGGTTTCGTGATCAGTTCGTAGTCTCCGTTGGCGAGAGTGGTTGAGTCTATATGATATGCAAAGATGTGGTTCAATGGATGCATACACTTTCATTTCACTTCACAATAAAGTTGCAATTCAAGGAAACTAACATTACATACTAACAAACAACACAATTCCCCTTTACTGGGCAGTCATTTATCGGGTATTAACTAAACTACCTAGTTACATTAAGTAACATGGTTGGTTACCCTAAACCTAAACTAACTATATTAGGTAGCATTTTTGGTTATCTTAAACAATCAAACTAATTACACTTAACAACTTTATTTACTTTACTAACTAATTATTTTTAATAACCTTAGGTTATTACTTAATTATGGACTTACTTTGATTAATTAAACAAACCCTAGGTTAGGAATATAAAATAATACCATAAAAATTAGGATAAACAGATCTAATTGAAATAACATTATCCTAGATTTTTTAGAATATTTTATGCAACAGATAAAACAGAACAATTAATTTAATTAAACAACATGTATAACTTGAATTAATTTTACAGAGCAATGTACTTCAAAATTGAAGCTACCAAATTAGATGAGCATTTTTTAGCCTAATTACATTTACTGTAAATTTATCTAATTTTTATTTCTACAGAAATAGTGCTACAAAAATAATCAAATATAACACTACTATATCAAGTTCTATTTATCCTAGCTGTTCTACACATGATCATAGGTTGAAAATTTGTGGACATGCTACATGACTCAAAGGAACCATTTTAGTTTATCTTCATAATTTTTCATGTACTAGAACTATTGTTCAAGAATTTCCTTTGAATCTAAGCTTAAATTCATTATTGAAGCTACACTAGGGTTCTGAATCTCAAACTCTTATCTTGGATTATACATTTTGAAACAAAGCTAATGTAAAATTTTCAGCTATAAACATGAATAGATGCATTTGGAATTAAATCATGAAACTTTTATCAACATAAAGCAAAGTTATCTAAACATCGTAGCTAGAGGGCTGTTCTGAGCCTCCAAAATTTACACAGATCTACTTATGGCACACACATCTCATGTTTCAAATTTGAGCCTCAGCACTGCTATGGATCAAAAGATCTAATTAAAGTACCCATTATGTACTAATTAAATCACAGCACAAAATACACATATTCATCTCATGATCATAATACAAAAGTTGTAGTATTTAACACAAGGATTCAAACCCAACTGGTTTGACATTTTTTTGAAATTTCTACAAATTTCTACATATTTTTAAAGTTTACTACTTTACAAAAGGAGAGGGCTCTATAATTTTGCAGGAATGTCCTTGGAACTTTTCCAATTGATACAAATAGGCTCTTGGCCGGAGGAGGAAGGGAAACAGAGGGAAGTCGGCCGTGTTCCGGCGGAGAGGGCCACCAGCGGCGAGGACCGAGGGGAGGAGGAGTTTCAGGAGCTTACGACGGTTTGATTGGGCCACTTGTTGAGGGCAGGGATGGCCCGGAAAGAGGATCTCCACGGGAGCCCGAAGCTGCGGCGGAGGAGCACCTCGACGGCGAGCGTTGTTGGGAGGGTCCGGTGAGGGGTTTGTGTCAGGATGAGGCTGAGGAGCACCAGCAGGTGGTGCAGATGTTCAGCAGGGGTCAACTGGAGCGGGGCGTGGCTGGGGGCGACTGCCCACGGTGAGCTGGGCTCACCGGAGAAGAAAAACAGAAGCGGCCGAGGGGTCCGGTGCTTGGGGCGTTGGGAGGGAGGAAGGAAATGAAGAATGGGATGGTCACGAGTTGGAGAAGCTTGAGAGCAAGAGAATAGAGGCCTGGAGGGGGTGCTCAGCCCGTGCCACGGCGGCGGCGAGGAGTCGGCCGGCAGGAGCTCGAGCAGAAGGGGAAATGGCGTGGCAAGCGCAGGGAGGGCCAGAAGAGAGGGGGCTAGGGCGGCGCTCGAGCTGGGGGCGACGCGTGGAGGTGAAGTGCAGCAGGAGGTGGCGAGGGGCGGCCGAAAACGGCAGATGGCGGTGCTGCAGTAGAGGAGCACAGTAGGGGGGACGCCAGAGGAAGAAGAAAGGGAAAAGGAAGCCAGGGTACAGCTTTATTTTAAAACTTGAACTTCATTTCAAACTTAATAAAGTTTTGTCCTTATTAAGATAAATTTCATGTAATTTTGGACCTAATTGCAAGTTCAGTAATGTAATGATGACAAACATTTTTACACTTTGACCCCTAGTGAAATTTAAGAGTTACCTTTGTAATTCAAACATTTTACACAAAAGGACTCATATTTTTGAAATAATTACACACAAGTCCTTATTTTCACATATACACTCAAATTTCGCACATTTTAATATATACATTTCACATCCTTTCCTAATATTTTACGATTTTGACACCTAGGGTGTCACATTGGCTCAACCAGATGTTTCCAAACCTTTTGACATCTATTGTGATGCTTCGGGAATCGGACTTGGTTGTGTGCTTATGCAAGACAACCGAGTGATTGCTTATGCATCGCAAGCACTCAGGACTCATGAAAAAAACTATTCTACACATGATCTAGAACTCACAGCCGTTATCCATGCACTTAAGATTTGGAGACATCATCTGATGGGTACAAAGTGCCATATCTATACTGACCATAAAAGCCTTAAGTACATCTTCACGCAAGCGGATCTAAATATGAGGCAAAGACGTTGGCTAGAGCTTATCAAGGATTATGATCTAGAAGTACACTATCATCCAGGCAAGGCCGACGTCATTGCGGATGCACTTAGCCGCAAGGCATATTGCTCTTGCTTGTCAGTAGAGGCTTTCAATGAGACTCTTTGTTGGGAGATGAGGAAGCTCAATCTAGAGATCATTCCTCAAGGTAGCTTGAACCATCTCTCAATTGAAGCTACACTTAGGGATAACATCATCCTGGCACAACAGCATGACAAAGGGGTCAGAATCATTAAGCAGAAGTTAGCACAAGGAGAAAAAAAGTACAAGTGCTTTCGAGTAGATCACGAAGGGGTTCTATGGTTCAACGAGCGTATCGTTGTACCCAAGGACCACAAGCTTCATAAAAAGATATTGGACGAGGCCCATCTGTCCAAATTCTCTATGCAACCCGGCAGTACCAAGATGTACCAAGATTTGAAACAGAACTTTTGGTGGACTCGTATGAGTGAGAAATTGCAAAGTACATCTCGGAGTGTGATATTTGCTAAAGAGTTAAGGCCAGTCATCTAAAAACTGCTGGTATTCTTCAACCTCTACCCATTCCCTCTTGGAAGTGGGAGGATGTCAGCATGGATTTCATCGTTGGCTTACCCAACACCTCCCAAAGGCATGACTCTATTTGGGTAATCGTTGATCGATTAACCAAGACCGCCCATTTCCTTCCCGTGCATACTACTTACAACGCCAAAAAGTATGCTGAGATCTATCTAGATCAAATCGTTCGTCTCCATGGAGTCCCTAAGATGATCATTTCTGATCGTGGAGCACAATTCATCACTCAATTCTGGGAGCAACTTCAATATGCTCTTGGCACTAAGTTAAGTCAAAGCTCCACATATCATCCTCAAACAGACGGGCAAATGGAAATAATAAATCAGATTCTAGAAGATACGCTTAGAGCCTGTGTACTTCAGTATGACAAAAAGTGAGACAAATGCTTGTCACTGGCAGAATTTTCCTACAACAACAGTTATCAAACAAGTCTCAAGATGGCTCTGTTCGAAGCATTATACGGTCACCGATGCCGAACTCCTTTGAGTTGGTCACAAACCGGCGAGCATAAAATCTTTGGACCCGACCTTGTCACTGAAGCAGAGGAAAAGGTGAAGACTATTCAGAATAATCCAAAAGCAGCCCAATCTCGATAGAAAAGCTACACTGACATACGAAGGAGACCATTACAGTTCTAGATTGGAGACTTTGTGTATCTTCGAGTATCTCCTACTCGAGGTATTCAACGGTTCGGCGTAAAAGAAAAACTTGCCCCTCGATATGTCGGACCCTTTGAAATCATCAAAGTTTGTGGACCCGTAGCTTATCATTTTCAACTTCCTCCTCAACTAGCGGCCATTCATGATATCTTCCATGTATCTCAACTTAGGAAGTGCGTCAAAATTCCTACCAAGATCATTGATTCCCAATCTAGTGAAATCCAACCGGATCTATCTTATACCGAGCATCCGATCAAAGTGCTAGACACCAAAGAAAGAAGTACTAGAAGAGAAACCATCAGGATGTTCAAAATTCAGTGGTACCATCACACTGAAGAAGAAGCGACTTGGGAAACCGAGTCATATCTTCAGCGTAACTTTCCAGACTTTCTTTAAGCCAACTCCCAAATCTGATCGTCCGATTCCATCTTGTTCCGGAATCTCAGGACGAGATTCTTTTTAGGGGGGAAGGCTGTGACATTCAGGTATTTGGGATTAAAACACACTAGATTCTAGTATGAGTTTGTGTATTTGATCTTTTGTATGTGTGTTAAAAACTTTAATGCAAAGGCAAAAGGGTCTTTTTGTAATTCTGGAAAATTTAGGTCCTTTGGTGCAAAATGTGTGAGAATGGTAGGTAAAATCAAAATATGTAAAGGGTTGCTTTGCAAGAAGCAAGTACTTACTTTTAAACTACAGATAGAAGTGAAACTACCCTAAGGATTCAATTGGAGTTTAGATTTTAAATAGGATTTCTCCGAAGTTTAAAATTTTGCCAAGTTTTAAAATAGATTCAAATCCTTAACTCTTTTGAAACTGAACCTTAAAGCAAAGTTGTAGATCTTGTTAAGCTCTAACTTTTTCTTTTGGGCACATTTTCATTTGAGCTATGGTTTGAAAGTTAATTTGGTTTTACAGTGTAGTCCCTGCATTTTTGGAAAATTCCAAACCAGTCCTCCTTCGTCTACCTCCAGTCCCTCCTGCTCTGCCTCGCGCAGGGGACCCCGCCGCCTTCGCCGGCCGCTTTCCCAAGCCCCAGCTGCCCTGCGCCGCTCTTCTCCACGCCACGTGCCCTCCAGCGCCGCGCCCGCCGCTCACCACCCCACGCTGGCCCTCTCCCTGCCCCTCCACGTCGCACCGCCACCGCCCGAGCCGCCACGCACGCCGCCAGCTTGCCAACACCTGCTCTCGCTCGCCGTGCCTCCTCCTCGACTTGAAGCATGTCCTTGAGCTCCACACAGACTCCCATTCTACTTCTCTTCCTTCTTTCCGAGTGCCACGCCTCGTCGGAGCTCCGCTGCTGCCTCAGCTCGCCGTCGTCTGCCGCCTCCGCCGCCCCACACCCGCGAGCCAGTGCTCCCACAGCACCGCTGCAACCCACGAAAGTTCACTGAGCAGTCCAATTCCATTCCCCACGCCCACGCAGCCCGGACCACCGCGCCGGTGAGCTCGAGCTCCACCGCCGCTCGGTCTCACCGTCGTCCCGACGCTCCATCCCCTCTCAGCCCCAGCCAAGCACACCGCCAGCACCACGTCATCGCGTGGAAGCTTTTTAGCCACTTCCCCGCCTCCCTCCGGCACTCCAGCCACTGGAACGCCATCGCCGCCCCTCGGAGCTCCGCCGCCCACCTCTGTTCACCGTCGACTCGCCGCCTCAGCCCCTCTCTTCCTCAACTCCGGCCACCCCCATGACCGCCGTGAGCTCCTGAACCTTTTCCCCCACTTTGCCCTCGCCGCCGGTGAGCCCCCTCGTCGGAATTTGGTCGCCATCGATCGGCTTCTCTGTTGAACTCGGCCAAGGACCCAATTGCAAGGATTCAAATCTTTTCAGGGTCTTTTCTATGAAAAATCAGTACCCCCGCATTTCAAATCAGCCAACTTTGAAAATCCATAGGAATTTGTAGAAAAATCCAAAAATTGTCAAACTAGTTTTGTTGTACTCCAGAAGTTTAGCTCTACCACTTTGGTTATTAGAGTCTGGTTTGAAACCAAATGCTTTTTGAGTTATATTAAAGTTTAGCAAAAGGGTATCTTGAGTATAACTTTTGCATGCTAGCTCTATTGCTTGTGATTTTTGGTGTGTAGCCTGTTTAAGGTATGAGTGAGCTTGTGTGCAAATTTCACTTGCAGTACTAAACCCTAACTTGAGCTCATTTAAAACTTATGCAAATCAAGCTTGAAATGGTTTAAATTTATTCAAGCATGTTACTAAGGTTTTCATGCCTAGATCTTTTTACCATGTGATGTTCTGTAATTGAGTAGTTCATAGTAAATCTTTCAAGAATTTATGGCACTGTTTTGCCTAAGGTTTGAATTTAAACTTAAAATTTGAACTTAATTCAAATGCTTTAGTTTTTGTTTTCAGAAATTTATGAAAAATTCATAGTAAGCTCATCTGTTAGAAGTAAGCTTACCCACAAAAAGTCAAGGCCATAGCCTTTGTGGATTTCAAAATAAAAAACAAACTTGTTAACCTAATTCAATTAGTCCCATTAATTATGATAATTAATTAAGATACAAATAGTAGGTTTGAATTCAAAATTTCTTGTTTTATTAAGTTGTGTTTATCAATTTGTTAGATTGCAACTTTATCATGAAGTAAAATTCTTAACTCAAGAACCACCTGATTCAAATCATTGCATATCATATAGAGTCAGCGATACTTGACGACGGAGTCTACGAACTAGTCCCGGAACCCGAGCAAGGGTTTTCTGAAGACCAGGTGAACGTCGCCGAGGATTTAACTGAAGCCCTGAACCAAGGTTCGGAAGTCTTTAACATCCCTGACCCTAGCCCCGCTCAAGAAGGCAAGCCCCGATGCATAACCCAGTATTTTAAATTACTACACTTATACAGTTTTGTACTTATATATCTATATTATGCATTAAGTCTAGGAGTTGAAATGGAACCCTAGATGCATGGATTCTAAGAACCTATGTATTGTGCTTGAGTCCTTATTGAATAGATGCTCTCCTAATAGGACCGGCAGAAGTCGAGTGATTTCCTGTCACTCGCGCAATATAGGAATTGAATGTTTACTATTCTACAATCACTATAAGGATGATGGATGGGGTCATGTGTAGTATCATAACTTGAAAGGTTACCCTGTCTATGTTGATAAAAGTTGATAAGGTTGCAGTGTGTGGTAGCTGTGGTCAAGTGTTTCAAAGTACTAGCCACATGCCGTAAATATGGTACGCGGTAAGCCTATTACCTGATTTGCCTGGCGAATGGACTTATCCCCACCACTCGATATATTGGTTTCTGTTGCACACACGCACCGATGTGTGGGAGTATGTTCTACATAGCAGACAGGAGTACGATCATACAGTCGCGCTGTAGACGTACGTCCTGCACATTGGATATGCGTACGGTCCTACAGTTGCTTGGGGTGGCCCTGATCCATAACCCGGAATATGATGGGAACGGTTGTTCGAAAAGTTAAGTTTGTGAACGTGTGAGTTAGGATCCCTTGCAAGGTTATGAAACTCGATTTAGAATCGTCCGTTTCTCATGGAGATTGAGACTGCTTGCTCCTTCTGCCACATAGAGTAAGAACAGTAATGATTGTTGGAATAATCTTGATGGATGCTAATCTCTACCTTGCTTGTCTAGTATAGGTGCTTACCTAGAATGGTTAAAGAAACTAGAATATGGAAGCTAAAACATGAAAGTAGATCATACTCTTTGTTGCTTTTCAGCAAAAGAAAACCAGAGCCACTCAAACTTTCAGGGTCTAGTTATGGGTTAAGTATACCCAATTTTCGGTTAAGCTTTGCTGAGTATTAGCATACTCAGTCTTGCTAGTCTATCTTTCAGGTATGGCCTGTGAGAACTAAACGGATAGTCCAGCCAAGCCATTCTCTGTTCCGTTTGGCCGGTCCGTGGAATGGGATCTGTCCCCGGCTGGCAATGACCCTCCGGAATGATGCCATATTTCGGGCTGAGCGTGGTGTCAACTTTCGTGACGTGTGTAGTCGCGTGTTAATTTCTTCCACTGTGACTCTGAAAAAGCTTGCATAGCTTGTGGTTTTAAACAATGTTGTATAAGTTTACTTTAATTTTGAAACAGATTGTAATAATATTTAATATTTCTATGAATTAAAAATTGGTGAGCTGTGGTGTGATTGTAAACTCGCGTTCGTACGAGGTAAACCTACCTAGATCCTGTGTAACCGTGGTTGAATCGGGCGGTGACCCGACAGACCAATGGGTTGTTCCGTTTGAAGTGTGTTGAGTTAGTATCACCTATATAGTGATGACTAGTGCACTTTAGCCGGAATAATTCAAGCGGATTGGTTCTGCCACAAAATGGACTTGTCTCCACCACTCGATTGATTGGTTTTTGTTGCACACACGCACCGACGTGTGGGAATACGTTCCGTACAGCGGACGGGAGTATGGTCATACAGTCGCGCTGTAGGGGTACGTCCTGCACATGATGTGCGTATGGTCCTACAGTCGCTTGTGGTGGCCCTGATCCATAACCCGGAAGATGAAGGGAACAGTTGTTCGGAAAGTTAAGTTTCCGAGCGTGTGAGTTAGGATCCCTTGCAAGGTTATGAAATTCGATTCAGAATCGTTCGTTTCTCGCGGAGATTGAGACTGCTTGCTCCTTCTGCCACATAGAGTAATAACTGCAACTGTTGTTGGAATAATCTTGAGAAATGATAATCTCTACCTTGTTTGACTAATATAGGTGCTTACCTAGAATGGTTAAAGAAGCTAGAATCTGGAAGCTAAAACATGAAAGTGGATCATACTCTTTGTTGCTTTTCAGCAAAAGAAAACCAGAGCCACTCAACCTTTTATGGTCTAGTTATGGGTTAAATATACCCAATTTTCGGTTAAGCCTTGCTGAGTATTAGCATACTCAGTCTTGCAAGTCTATCTTTTAAGTATGGCTTGTGAGAACCAAATGGATAGTCCAGCCTGGCCATTCTCTGTTCCGTTTGGCTGGTCCGTGGAGTGGGATCCGTTCCCGGCTGGCAATGAACCCCCGGAATGACGCCATATTTCGGGCTGAGCGTGGTGTCAACTTTCGCAACGTGTGTAGTCGCATGTTAATTTCTTCCACTGTGACTCTGAACAAGCTTGCATAGCTTGTGGTTTTAAACAATGTTGTATAAGTTTACTTTAATTTTGAAACAGATTGTAATAATGTTTAATAGTTCTTGTGGTGTGATTGTAAACTCGCCTTCGTGCGAGGTAAACCTACCTAGATCCTGTGTAACCGTGGTTGCATCGGGCGGTGACCCGACAGACCAATGGGTTGTTCCGTTTGAAGTGCGTTGAGTTAGTATCACCTATATAGTGATGACTAGCGCACTTTAGCCGGAATAATTCAAGCGGATTGGTTCTGCCACAAAATGGACTTGTCTCCACCACTCGATTGATTGGTTTTTGTTGCACACACGCACCGACGTGTGGGAATACGTTCCGTACAGCGGACGGGAGTATGGTCATACAGTCGCGCTGTAGAGGTACGTCCTGCACATGATGTGCGTATGGTTCTACAGTTGCTTGTGGTGGCCATGATCCATAACCCGGAAGATGAAGGGAACAGTTGTTCGGAAAGTTAAGTTTCCGAGCGTGTGAGTTAGGATCCCTTGCAAGGTTATGAAATTCGATTCAGAATCGTTCGTTTCTCGTGGAGATTGAGACTGCTTGCTCCTTCTGCCACATAGAGTAATAACTGCAACTATTGTTGGAATAATCTTGAGAAATGATAATCTCTACCTTGTTTGACTAATATAGGTGCTTACCTAGAATGGTTAAAGAAACTAGAATCTGGAAGCTAAAACATGAAAGTAGATCATACTCTTTGTTGCTTTTCAGCAAAAGAAAACCAGAGCCACTCAACCTTTCATGGTCTAGTTATGGGTTAAATATACCCAATTTTCGGTTAAGCCTTGCTGAGTATTAGCATACTCAGTCTTGCAAGTCTGTCTTTTAGGTATGGCCTGTGAGAACCAAACGGATAGTCCAGCCTGGCCATTCTCTGTTCCGTTTGGCTGGTCCGTGGAGTGGGATCCGTCCCCGGCTGGCAATGAACCCCCGGAATGATGCCATGTTTCGGGCTGAGCGTGGTGTCAACTTTCACAACGTGTGTAGTCGCGTGTTAATTTCTTCCGCTGTGACTCTGAACAAGCTTGCATAGCTTGTGGTTTTAAATAATATTTGTATAAGTTTACTTTAAGTTTGAAACAGATTGTAATAATATTTAATATTTCTGTGAACTAAAAGTTGGTGAGCTATTGTGTGATTGTAAACTCACCTTCGTGCGAGGTAAACCTACCTCGATCGTGTGTAACCGTGGTTGAATCGGGCGGTGACCCGACAAACCAATGGGTTGTTCCGTTTGAAGTGCGTTGAGTTAGTATCGCTTGTATAGTGATGACTAGCACACTTGAGCCGGAATAATTCAAGCGGATTGGTTCTACCACAGGAGGGGGTCCCTGCCCGCCCTTTTATAGTTTGGGGGGACATAGTTACATTGAAATCCTAGCCGGATACAAGCTCAGGAGTCCTACCCAAGTAGTTTTCGGGTAGTTTCCTTCTGTTCCGACTAGTTCGATTATGGTACGAGTAGTTCTACTACAATATGAGTAGTTACAATTGGTGTAGGGTGTGGGCCATGTTCCACCCCTTATCTTGTAAGATGTACACCATGTGCACAGTCCCATGGGCTCGGGTCTGACAGGCGGTGGCGCGGGAGTACTCTTCATCAATCCAAAAGGAGAACAACTCAAATATGTATTCTAAATACTATTTGAGGTCTCGAACAATGAAGCTGAGTTCGAGGCGCTACTGCATGGGCTACGCCTAGCAGTATCTCTGGGCATCAAGCAACTACTTGTTTACGGTGACTCCTTGCTGGTGATCCAACAAGTCAACAAAGAGTGGGATATCAACAAGGACACCATGGACGTGTACGTTGCGGAAATATGCAAGCTCAAGAACAAGTTCTCGGGCCTGGAAATTCATCATGTGATTCACGACAATAATGTGGGAGCGGATGTACTCTTGAAACTAGGTTCCGATCTAGCCAATGTCCCACCAGGAGTTTTCGTCCATGAGTTGCATCAGCCATCCATCAAGTTACCGGATCAAAGCACCATTGCTTAAGGTCCAATAGAATCCGACTAAGAGGCCTTTATGATCAAGATCGACTGGCAGGTGGCGTTTCTCGACTTCATCGAGGAGCACAAACTACCTCCCGGCGTTGACCCAAAAAGAGCTAAGGCTGCACGCATCCTAAGGCGTAGCAAAGGGTACATTCTAGTTGGGGACAACTTATACAAGCATTGATCAGCATCAGGCATACTCATGAAGTGCGTCCGCACGGAGGAAGGCAGAGAAATACTCTAGGAGATTCATGAAGGCGCATGCAGAAACCATGCTGCTTCTCACACGCTAGTCGGGAAAGCTTTCAGATCTGGGTTCTACTGGCTGATTGTTTTGTCAGATGCCGAAGAACTCATTCGCCGGTGCACAAACTGCCAGTTCTTCAGCAGGCAGCCCCACGTCCCGGCCCACCACCTTATTACCATACCACCCTCATGGCCGTTCGCATGCTGGGGCCCTTGACAACAGCGCTAGGAGATTTTACTCACATGTTAGTAGCCATCGACAAGTTTACGAAGTGGATCAAGTACAAACCCATTGCAAAGCTCTCTGTAGATCGAGTGGTTAGCTTCATTTGCGACATCTTGCACCGATTCAGTTTTCCCAACACTATCATCACTGATCTGGGATCCAATTTCCACTCGCATTAGTTTTGGGATTTCTATGCACGCAGCGCCATTGAGGTCAAGTAGCCAATGGCCAGGTTGAGCGCACCAACGGCATGATCCTTGATGGCCTGAAGAAAAGACTCTACGATGAGAACAGCAAAAAGGGCAGCAAGTGGATCAATGAGATCTCATCAGAAGTCTGGGGGCTTCGCACACAACCAAGCAAAGCCACAGGACAGTCACCTTTCTTTCTCGTCTATGGGTCTGAGGCTATACTACCGACTAATGTCATGTGGCAATCTCCTCAACTGGAGATGTACGAAGAAGGTGAGGCTAATGATGCAAGACTTCTCGAACTTTATTCGGTAGAAGAAATCTGTTTTGCACCAGTCGGCCTGCTACTTACAAGGCGTCCATCGTTACCATGACCGAAACGTTCAACAATGATCTTTCAACGATGGAGAAATGGTCCTTAGCCGCATCCAGTTCGAGACTGGGTTGTAGAACCTTAATACGCGATGGGAGGAACCTTTCATCGTGCTCAAGGTTACGGGACCAGGGTTATCGCTTCCAGTACCCTAATGGCCAGGAGGTCCCAAACTCCTGGAATATCGAGCACCTACGCCGCTTCCACCCTTAGCTAACTGGTATCCCAAGTTGTCAGCTGCAGCGCAGCGTAGTTTACAGAAGGGACATCGCTCCCATATTTCTAGTACTACTCCATTTACTAGTTCTCGACTAGTACTACGTAGGGTTTCCTGAAAGGGCATCGCTCCCATACTGCCAGTACTACTCCGTTTACTAGTTCTCGACTAGTACTACACGTAGTTTATTGAAGGGGCCTCGCTCCCGTACTACCAGTAATACTCCATTTACTAGTTCTCGACTAGTACTACATAGAGTTTACTGAATGGGACTCACTCCCATACTGTCAGTACTACTCTAGTTCTCGACTAGTACTACAAAGAGTTTACTTAAGGAGACTTGCTCCCATACTTCGAGTACTATTCCGTTTACTAGTTCTCGACTAGTACTACACGTGCAGTTTACTGAAGGGGCATCGTTCCCACACTTCCAGTACTACTCCATTTACTGGTTCTCGACTAGTAATGCATAGAGTTTACTGTAGGAGCCTCGCTCACATACTTCCACTACTACTTTGTTTACTAGTTCTCAACTAGTACTACGTGTAGTGCTGAAGGGGACTCGCTTCCATACTTCCAGTACTACTCCATTTACTAGTTCTCGACTAATACTACGTGTAGTTTACTGAAGGGGACATCGCTACCATAGTTTCAGTACTACTCCGCTTACTAGTTCTCCACTAGTACTACGTAGAGTTTACTGAAGGGGACTCCCTCTCATACTTCCAGTGCTACTCCATTTACTAGTTCTCGACTAGTACTACACGTAGTTTATTGAAGGGGCCTCGCTCCCATACTGCCAGTAACACTCCGTTTATTTGTTCCTGACTAGTACTACGTGTAGTTTACTGAAGGGCATTCACTCTCAAAACACTACGTTTACTAGTTCTTGACTAGTATTACGCGTTGTCAGACATTCATTCTGAGTGCTTTTTGACGCACTCCTCTAGCTCCCATGCTCGGGGGCTGAGCCCGACAGGGCACTCAGCATGCTTTCGGCGGATCGTTTAACCTCTCACGCTTTGAGGCTGGACACTACAAAACTATTCGGAAGATCCCGATTTAAGAGGCTTTTAAGGATTTATCCTGGAAAGATAATTGTTTAACCATTATTTCTGAAATTTTATTTTGAAATAAGAGGTTTTTCAAAATTTTAACCCAGAGGTCTTATCTAGCTATTGACTCAGGGAACAAGGTTTGATTTGAGCGGTAATTTAGGGCGCTTTTTGGAGAAGCTATTTGTTTAACCATTTTTTTAGGGAATTCATTCCAAAAAAAGCGGTTTTCGAATTTGTGAACCAATTTGCCCATCTTAACCATCAAACCTTTACCTTCATATATTGCATGCCATGATTCTTTGGATCCTTTATTCCAAACCTTGGGGATTTGGATTCAAGGCTCGGGTCCCACCTTGGTCAGGTACTTCGGCAATACCGTGAGCCACTAATTTGACCATTTTCCTCTGTTGATAAAGAAGCTCGCAGGATGTCCTCACGGTGATGTCGTCCACGGGGTAATGTTGTTGGTTTTCCGCAACCATTTCAGTTCGGTCTCCACCGGCCGGATGCTCCATGGAAGCGACGCTGCTACGGTGTTGAGAGCCGTGGCTGCTCTCCATATTAGGAGCTGAAGGAGCTTCTTGTAGTTGTTGGCTAGTTGCCATTGCACCTTCAATCAAAGCTACTCATTTTTCTAGGGCATGCAGCTTCTCTTCCTGTTCAGCCTTCCTTCTGCATCGGCTGCGATAAGTGTCGATATCTGCACTGAAGCCATGCTTCCATGGAAGTACACCCATGTCTTGGACATGTCCTGTATGTTCTAGTTTCCCAAGAGCGTATGCCAGCTCATCTTTCTCTCTGTCAGGCTTCAAAGTGCCTTCGGCAACAGCCTTTAGTGCCGCATCGAGCCTTTCAGACGCTTCTCTTATTCAATCGGTAGTCACGACTGATCCATCTTCCATGTTTAGTGTGCCTCCATGAGCATAGAAGAAATGCTTTGCTTGCAATGGCCAATTGAAAGTCGTCGGTATGATTCCTCTTGCCATTAGGTCTTCTTCCATCTACCATTTCGGAATCACCGAAGAATAACCTCCTTGGCCAAGATGATGGAAGTGCTTCTTCTTGCTCGCATTGTCTTTGTTCCATCTTGCTCACTCCTCGCTTTCCTAAGACAACTTGTACTGCACGAATTCATCCCAAAAAGGATGTTGCTTCTTGTAGTTATTCTCAAAGTCTGGCGTGAGGCCCTTTTCGACCTTGTCTTTGTTCAAGTTTTTCTTGAACATCTAGCAAGCAATAGCCATCTTTTCATGACCCAATCCATCAAGACTTCCTCTTTGTCCTCTAGAAGATTGAAGTGCACTTTCACCTTATCGGTGTTTTACCGCCACGCCCACCAAGGGATACCCCTAAGGTGGTGAGTTTGTAGGTAGGGTGTCGCTGAGATCTGGAACTCAAAGGTGCAAGGAACACAAGGTTTAGACAGGTTCGGGCCGCTGAGAGCGTAATACCCTACATCTTGTGTGGTTTGCGTTGCCTTTGATGGTGATTGTCCCCGATGGGGCCCCTGTCCGCCCTTATATAGTCTGGGGAACGAGTTTTTATGGAAGTCCTAATCGGGTACAAGCCCAGGAGTCCTACCCGAGTACTTCATGGGTAGTTTATTACCGTGTTCGACTAGTTTCACTACTGTACGAGTAGTTATAACAGATGTAGAGCGTGGGCCATGTCCCATCATATATCCTAGGAGAAGTGTGCCATGTGGACAGTCCCGTATGCCTGGGTCTGACAAGCCCCCGAGCTCTTCGTAGCCGAGAACTGCAGGCATCCGAGTACTTCTGAAGGCATCTTCAAGTTCTCCCGAACTTCGTCTTGAAGGTGTTCTCCGAGTACTTCCTTGGCTGCGTCAAGGCTGTGACGTGCTCATGCCCCGAGTAGTTGTCTAGTCTTCTTTATATGGGGTGCAATTAAACTCGCACTCCATATGGAGTAGCCTCCGAGCCTTAGGTTGACTCATAGAATCAGGCTAAGGGTCAATTTAATCTTGAGTCTCCTATCCTTATCTTCCAGCAGGTTTGAAAAATAAGTCGCTAATGACACGTGTCCCGCAGCCCTCGAGCCCTTACGCCAGCTGATGTAGACTAGGGTTCCCAATCTTCCGAATGGTTCTGATAGCTCTCAATTTGGTGGAGTCGCTACACAATTTGATCCGGCTTCCGAACAACATGTTCCAAATCCCGCAATCGCAGCACAATATCTCCTCTGGTTATCGACCGATCGACCTCACCAAGAAGGCTAATCCTTGCCTGTGAATCCAAGAACACAAGCAAGAACAAGGAAGAATGCAACCAATTTGCAAATGAATGATTAAACTCACAAGTTGGGGTCTCACAAACCGATGAACAACGACACTGTTCGATGACAGATTGAATCTAAGCAAAACCCAAACCCTAAAGTGGTGACGGCTACTAAATTAAAAAGGAGTTAGGGGCATGTTTTTTTTCAGTTCCCTGGATGCAACCCTAACAAGCTCAAACATGATACACGGACCAGCGGCCCAAAAGATGGTGATGCAGCACCATGGTAGATTCTGGACGTCCACTTGTTTTGACGATTCCCGTTGACTCAGAAGGAATTTTAAGGTGGGACTAACGCCATTGGAAGCCTTATGAAATTCTGGTTCCAACCATATATAGAACGTCCAAATCCATCTCCATATGTGGCCTAGGCATCCAAGTTAAGGCAGACTGCTCCTGGACTCCAAGGTGGACTCGAAGTCGACTTGGATTGGGTCTCCAACTTGGCTTGCACTCCCTTGCTGTACCTCCATGCCTCCAGGCCCTTCTCCGTGCATCTCCTGGTCCTCTCCTTGGTTCCTAATCACAATATAATCATTAGATAGCAATTTATTCTCAAAATCATAAGTTGAAGTGCTTAGGAACGAGCTCACCTCTAAATTCAATTGTCATGCACGAGCTCTAGTGATTGGATCTTGAATGTCCAGCGGAGAAATGTTGTGTGCATCCAAATGAGTGATGTCCTCATCATCCTCCCCCTCTTGAATTGGAGTCATTCTCGACTCAAGCGTATCTTCTTCTCCCAAGTAAGGCTTCAGATCTGAAATATTAAAGGTAGGACTAACCCCGAACTCGGGAGGCAACTCAAGTTTATATGCATTATCATTAATCTTCTCAATTATTTTAAAAGGAACATCAACTCTAGGAATCAATTTAAAATTTTTCAAATCTGAAAATCTATCCTTTCTCAGATGTAACCAAACTAAATCACCGGTTCAAGCTTAACTTCCTTTCTACCTTAACTACCAGCAATTCTATACTTTTCATTCATCTTTTCAATGTTGTGCTTAGTTGTTTCATGCATTTGAAAAATAAAATCAGCACATTCTTTTGCATGACTATGAATCCTTTCACTAGTAGGCAAAGGCAAAAAATCAATAGGAGCATGGGGGTTGAAATCATACACTACCTGAAAAGGACTTACCTTGATTGTAGAATGTATTGCCCGATTGTATGCAAACTCCACATGAGGCAAACATTCTTCCCACATTTTTGAATTCTTCTTCAAAATAGCCTCAACATGGTGCCTAAGGTGTGATTTACCACCTCCATTTGTCCATCCGTTTGTGGGTGACAAGTGGTAGAAAATAATAATTTGGTACCCAACTTGTTCCACAAAGTTCGCCAAAAATGACTCAAGAATTTTGCATCACGATCTGAAACAATAATAGAAGGCATACCATGCAAACTTACAATCTCTTTGAAAAAGAGGTCACTAATATGG
Source organism: Panicum hallii (assembly GCF_002211085.1). Taxonomy (NCBI): domain Eukaryota; kingdom Viridiplantae; phylum Streptophyta; class Magnoliopsida; order Poales; family Poaceae; genus Panicum; species Panicum hallii. Next base: position 107,699 of record NW_020356170.1, on the reverse strand, counting down.
ACAGCATCATCACTTTCATGACATGGTATAAAATATGCCATCTTAGAAAATCAATCTACCACAACAAAAATGCTATCCCTCCCCCTCTTAGTCCGAGGCAAATCCAACACAAAATCCATAGAAATATCCGCCCATGGAATAGAAGGAACAGGAAGAGGTATGTACAAACCATCTGGATTCAACTGAGACTTAGCTTTTTGACATGTATTGCAGCGACTAATGAACCACTCAACGTCTCTCCTCATATTTGGCCAAAAGAAATGTGAGGCCAAAACATCTTCCATCTTCTTAGAACCAAAATGCCCCATCAATCCTCCTCCATGCACTTCCTGCATCAACAAAAGACGAACGGAACCAACTGGAATGCACAAGCGGTTAGCCCTAAACACAAACCCATCATTGACCACGAACTTGTTCCATGTACGTCCCTCATTACAATTCAGCAAGACATCTTTAAAATTAGGGTCAAGCGCATATTGTTCTTTAATTGATTCAAGTCCAAAAATCCGACAATCAAGTTGGAACAACAAAGTATATCATTTAGACAAAGCATCGGCAATTATATTATCCTTCCCTTTCTTATGTCCGATGACGTAAGGAAAAGACTCAATAAATTCAACCCATTTAGCATGTCTACGGTTCAGATTATTTTGAGAACGAAGGTACTTAAGCGATTCATGATCAGAATGTATAACAAATTCCTTAGGCCACAAATAATGACGCCACGTCTCTAAACAACGTACAAGAGTATACAATTCCTTATCATATGTAGAGTAATTTAGAATAGGACCAAGCAATTTTTCGCTAAAGTATGCAAAAAGCTTACCATCTTGCATCAAAACACCACCAATGCTAATTCTACTAGCATCACATTCAAGCTCAAAAGTCTTACCAAAATTTGGAAGTTGCAGCAGTGGTGCGTGTGTAAGCTTTTCCTTAAAAGTGGCAAAGGACTCCTCTTGTGTTTGTCCCCAATAAAACACCACACCCTTCTTCGTCAACTCGTGCAGCGGCGCAGCGATGGTGCTCAAATCTTTGAAAAAGCAGCGATAAAAACCTGCAAGACCAAGAAAACTCCTCACCTGTGTGATGGATGGGGAGTCGGCTAGCTCTTTATGGCTTCAATTTTTGTCTCATCCACCCCAATTCCCTATGGAGTTACAACATATCCAAGGAAAGAGACTCGATCTGTGCAAAAGATGCACTTCTTAAGGTTAGTAAATAAATGAGCATCTCGTAAAGCATTAAAAACAGCACGTAAGTGATCCATATGTTCATCCAAAGACTTGCTATAAATCAAGATATCATCAAAGTAAACCACCACAAATCGACCAATAAAAGCCCTCAAAACCTCATTCATTAATCGCATGAAAGTACTAGATGCATTAGTTAAACCGAAAGGCATTACTAACCACTCATAGAACCCAAATTTAGTTTTAAAAGCTGTTTTCCATTCATCTCCAAGTTTCATTCTAATTTGGTGGTAGGCACTAGGCAAGTCAATTTTTGTGAAAATGATAGAGCCACACAACTCATCAAGCATGTCGTCTAGACTAGGAATAGGATGACGATACAGAATAGTAATATTATTGATAGCTCTACAATCAACACACATACGCCAAATACCATCTTTTTTAGGAACCAAAAGAACAGGAACAGCACAAGGACTAAGGCTTTCACGTACATACCCGCAGTCCAAAAGGTCTTGGACTTGTCGCTGAATTTCCTTAGCCTCCTCGGGGTTGGTTCTATAAGCTGCACGGTTTGGCAAAGTTGCACCTGGAATCAAATCAATTTGATGCTCAATCCCTCTCATAGGTGGCAGTCCCGGTGGTATCGCAGATGGAAAAAATGTCCTCATACTCCTGCAAAAGGTTAGTGGCAACAGGAGGTATCGAGCTAGCAATATTATCAAGTGAAAACAAGGTCTGCGCGCACACCAAAGCATAGCAAACATCATCATCAGAAATTTCAGCAAGGTCATATTTTTTGGCAAGCATGACACCACCCTTCAATTTAATTTCTTTATCCTTTTTACGTGGGTAAAGAGACTCAGCAACTTGTTGATTTTCAGAATTAGTATCATTCAAACTAGTAGCTCGTTCTTTATCAGCTTGTACAATTTCAGCAGGGGTCAAAGGTAACAAAGTAATTTTCTTTCCTGTATGCATAAAAATGTATGTATTACTTCAACCATGGTGTGTCGCATCATTATCAAATTCCCAAGGACAACCCAATAAAATTGAACAAGCTTCCATAGTGTCACACTCGGTTTAGAAAAGGTAACCGAATGCATCCCATATGTGTGCCAGGATCAAGTTCCGCACATATAGTAAACGTCACAAGTGTATACCCAATACAATGCATTAACGAAATAGAGTATAATAGTACTTTATTACATGACCGACAGTCTTAACCTTAAGTGAATAAATAAATGTTAATAGCTCGTAGCGGAGTTCGACTTCACAGGCAGATTACTGGGAGACATACGCCTAGTACTCTTCGAAATCTTCAGGGAACTCCGGACAATTATCTTATTCTGAGCAGCATTGGTTTTAATAAAGCAAGCGTGAGTACACTTATGGTTGGTACTCAGCAAGTGGAGTAAATTATATGACATGAAAGGCTATAATCAAGGAAAAAGCTGATATGGTTTGACTATGATAAGCATTTTTTAGTTCATCAAGTTTTATTAAGCAAGCATTAACTAAGTGTAAGTATATACCAACCCTTAAGTAAATATCAGAGATAACATAAATAAATAAAGAACGTTGATTTAGATCATCTTTAAGTTCAACTATCATGTGAGGGTCCAAGCCGCTCTTAACCGTGAGCACGGTTGATATATCAGTTTTTACTCTGCAGATGTTGTACACTTTACCCACAATTCGTGTTTTCCTTGATGCCCGGGTTTGCAAAGCGCTTAAACACTTCCAACGTGAGTGGCAGGGATTCACTATGAGACCTTTACAAAGATCCCCTAACTTATGACAATCCGCTAAGGTTTCAAGTGATAGCGGTCATAACCCTCCCTAATGAGGTAATGCCTTAGCCAAGGACCACATATATCAATATGCCTCAAGAGGACCGAGCTATATCCCGACGATGCAACCCCTCTTGCCCTTACGGTAAGATTATCATAAGCTAAAGTTTCTAATTAATTAGCCAAGACCAGAGCCATGTAGTATTGTCGTTGCACTGTTTTCCTGGGTGGTTCTCCATGTTCCAATTAATGCAATGATCTTAATTATCATCAATAAAGTATTCCAGAATATGAGTAAACCAGTGTATCTTGATTTTCAGGTTATTCAACCAAAATCTAGGCAATAGCTACAACATAAATATAATACCCTGGGTTTAATCAAGGAAGTTCAATAGAAACTAAGCATATCCTTAGTTTGGGATCCATCATATTCTAGACACATGCATGCATATAAAATAAATGTGTGTATTTATAAAGTTATTGGGACTAGAGTATGATCAAGGACCACTTGCCTTTGTCAAAGAATTGCTGCTGCTCGGGAACGTCTTCAAAGCTTGACTCTTGCGGACCCTCGAACTGCATACCGTCTATCGTAACACACAAGTACATACAAGCAAACAAATACAAAAAATAAGAAACAGTACACCAATCAATATAAACAGAGCAAAATAATGTAATAAAGCTACTGCATATGTTGTAAGGATGTGAGCACAAGAATCTGTGAAAATGGAGTTAAAACGGAGAAGTTAGGGCTAAAACATGATTCTAGGGGCTTATTTGTAGAAGATTTGAAACTAAAAGGGCTCTGATCAAAGAAACCGAGGGCTAGATCATAATTAAACCTTATGTCTAGGGTCTAGATTGCAAAACTGAGGGGTTTAGGACTGCGGGTTATATTTTTGGAAAAGATAGGGGCCTAAACAGAAGAAAAAGGATCTATTCATGAATACTTTTGAACTACCGTGCACTGCGGGTTGATTTCTACAAAATTCAGGGGCTAAAGAGCAAAACAACCATGGGTTGACCGGTATCTGGGTCTATTGACTCGGATTAGATCTAATCTAACCCGTTGGATCTAGATCTAAAGGCTAGGTGTGGCTGGAGGCGCGGGGTGCCGGCGGCGGACGGCGGCGCGGCGGCGGCTCGCCGGGGTAAACACGTAAACATGTTCCCAGCGTCAGTTTCGAGCGCGGGTTGCACTGGGAGGTTGCGGCTGTCACGGGTAATCCATCTAGGGGCTCTGCAGGTGGCGGTAGCGGCCGTAGATGGCGGCCGGCGGTGAGGGGTGGCTCGAGAACGACGGTGAGGTCGCGTGGGCGCAAGAAGGCAGAGGCAAAGAGGGAAAAGCGGTTGGGAGCAACCTTACTCCACTACGGAGCTCCTGCGGCGGCTTGCTGAGAGGAAGAAGCGGCGGACCGGCGGCGCGTCGGGCGGCCGAAGCTCGGCAATGGCAGGCGGCGGAGGAGCTCGGTGTGCTAGGGTTTCTTGGGCGGAAGGCAGCGGCTGCGACTTGGGGAGAGGTGCTAGGGCACGGGGCGCTTAAATAGGGGCGGCCAAGCGCCTAGGCGTGCGGGCCCAAGGCCCCGCGCGGCGTGGTACGGAGCCGAACACCGACCGGACTCGGACTCGAGTCTTAGTCGGGCGCGGGGAGGGAGAAGGCCCCAACAAGTGGGACCCGCTCGCCAGTGAGAGAATGGGGGAGATGGAAAGAAGCAGGCCGCACGGAGGAAAGTGGGCCGGGGTGAGCTGCTCGGCCGCGCGGACAGGAAGGAAAAGGAGAGAAAGAAAGAGAAGGGCGTCGGACTGGGCCGGGGCGTGGAGGAGGAAAGGAAGGGAAAGAGGAGGCCGGCTGGGCTAGGCTGCAAGTGAAAAAGTGAGAGGGAAAAAGAAAAAAGAAAAGTGGGCCAGGCCCAACTAGAAAAAGAGAGAGAAAAAGAATTGCATTCAAATGCATTTGAATTTGAAATTTAAATTCAAATGGAAGACAGTCAATAAAATAATGCAATGGGGCATGAAATGTAAAAAACCTATAGTTCCTTATATTTCTTTTTATGGTTTATTAAATTGCTATTAAATCACGGTAAATGCTCCAAAATCAAAATGAGGAGATAAAAACCTTATGGGTCCTAAAAGGAATTCTAGCAGAATTTGTGTAGGTTTTCTAAATTAAAAATTAGGGTGTTACAAAACCTAATCCCTTAAAAGGAATCTCATCCTCGAGATTCGGTTGGGCTAGCAAAGAGCTTGGGAAATTCTACGTGTAACTCGTCCTCTCGTTCCCAAGTAGCCTCATCCTCTGCATGGTGACTCCACTGAACCCTACACATCCGTATCCTCTTACTCCGGGTGATTCTCTCTGCTATGTCCAGGATTTTGACCGGGTGCTCCATGTAAGTCAAATCATCCTGCACATTCAACTCCTCCAGTGGCAACTGTTCCTCTGGTACCCTCAAACACTTGTTCAACTGTGATATGTGGAACACGTTGTGCACGTCTGATAGTCGCACAGGTAGCTCTAGCTGGTAAGCTACCTCGCCTTTCCGTTCCAAGATCCTGAACGGGCTAATGTAACGAGGTGACAACTTCCCTTTGACCTTGAATCTGCGCAAACCTCTGATAGGTGACACTTTCAGGTACACATAGTCTCCTTCCTTAAAAGTCAACTCTCGTCGTCGAGTATCTGCATAACTTTTCTGCCTTGACTGAGCCACTTTCAAATTCTCACGGACAACCTGTACCTGTCTTTCAGCCCCTTTAATGATCTCAGGCCCTAACAACTCACTTTCACCAATCTCACTCCAATACAATGGAGTTCTGCACTTCCTACCATACAAAGCCTCGAACAGTGCCATCTTCAAACTAGCCTAATAACTGTTGTTGTAGGAGAACTCTGCGAACGGCAAACTCTTATCCCAACTGCCCCTATGTTTTAGAGTACAAGCCCTAAGCATATCCTCCAACACCTGGTTGGTCCTTTCTGTCTGCCCATTAGTCTGCGGATGATAAGCGGAGCTGAAATTCAACTTTGTGTCCATCGACTCATGCAACTTCTGCCAAAATTGAGATGTGAACTGAGTACCTCTATCTGACACTATCTTCTTAGGTACCCCATGCAAACACATGATTCGGGAGACATATAACTCCGCTAATCTTGCTCCGGTGTAGGTAGCCTTCACCGGTATGAAGTGAGCTACTTTGGTCAAACGATCCACTATGACCCATATGGAATCATAACGATCTTGTGTGTGTGGCAATCCCACAATGAAATCCATACCAATTTCTTCCCATTTCCATTCTGGCACCTTCAACGACTGTAACAAACCGGCTAGCCTCTGATGTTCTGCCTTGACCCTCTGACACACGTCACACAGTGCCACATGAGCTGCAACATCACGCTTCATGCCATACCACCAATGAATAGAATAAGCTGAGTCATGAGCTTCCTGTAAGATTTTCTCACGAAGATGATCCACATCGGGCACACATATCCTCTTTCGGAACCACACCGTTCCATGTTCATCTTTTGTGAAGCTAGGTGCCTTGCCTACTTCTATCATCTCCTTTATCTCCTGTATCTTAGGATCCTCAAGCTAGCCCTTCCGTATTTCTTGCTCAAGGGTCGGCTCTACCTCTATGGTGATGCCTTCCGTGTGAGCGATGAACCCAAGGTTGAGTCATTCAAACTCTTCATTCAACTCCCGAGGCATCTGGCTAACCATTGTCGTGTTCACATAACTCTTGTGACTCTAGGCATCGGCAACCACATTTGCCTTCCCTGGATGATAGTGAATCTCCAGGTCATAATCCTTTATGAGCTCATACCACCTTCGCTATCTTAGGTTGAGGTCATTCTGAGTGAAAATATACTTCAGACTCTTGTGGTCGGTATATATCTGACATCTGTGACCAAACAAATAGTGCCTCCATATCTTCAGAGCATGTATCACTGTTGCTAGCTCCAAGTCATGTGTAGAATAGTTCTGCTCATGCTTTCTCAACTGACGGGACGCATATGCAATCACGTGTCCCTCCTGCATCAATACACAGCCAAGACCCTGTTTAGAAGTGTCACAGTAGATGTCAAAACTCTTATGAAGATCAGGCATAGCCAACACTAGTGCGGTAGTCAACCTTTTTCTCAGCTCATCAAAGCTATTCTGACATGCCTCTGACCATATAAACTTCTTGTCTTTCTCTAGTAGTGATGTAAGAGGTTTCACTATCTTAGAAAAGCCTTCTATAAATCTCTTGTAATATCCCACGAGTCCTAAGAAACTTTGAATCTCTGACACTGTGGTTGGCGGTTCCCAATTCAACAAATCTCTGACCTTGCCTGGATCCACTGCAATACCTCTGACTGTGATGACATGACCAAGGAACAAGACCTCTTTCAACCAGAACTCACACTTGCTGAGCTTAGCATACAAATAATTATCTCTGAGTTTCTGCAATACAAGCCTCAGATGCCCCTCGTGTTCCTCCTTATTCCTAGAGTACACCAAAATATCATCAATGAACACCACCACGAACTTGTTAAGATACTCCATAAACACTTTATTCATCAGATACATGAAGTATGCTGGAGCATTAGTCAACCCAAATGACATGATGGTGTATTCATATAGCCCGTATCTGGTAGTGAAAGCTGTCTTGGCAATATCTGAGGGTCGTACCTCAGCTGATGATACCTTGACCTTAAATTGATCCTACAGAATACTCTGGTCCCCTTCAACTGATCAAACAAGTCTCCTATACAAGGCAACGGGTACTTGTTCTTGATGGTAACCTTATTTAAAGCTCTATAATCAACACACATCATTTATGTACCATCTTTCTTTTCAACAAATATCAGGGGTGCTCCCCAAGGTGAAGAACTAGGATGAATGAACTGTTTATCTAACAATTCTTTTAGCTGTTTCTTAAGTTTTTCTAGTTCACCAACTGACATTCTATATGGCCTTTTAGCAATAGGTGCAGTACCAGGTAAAAGATTTATGATGAACTCAATGTTGCGTTCAGGTGGCATACCTGGCAAATCATCAGGGAAGACGTCCCGGTACTCACAGACGACTCTGATGTCCTCAATCGAATCTGCCTTCAACTGATTCACTGCAAAGTCTGCTGCTGACGAAAGTGTTGCAACGAACTCAAACCATTCACCTTCTGGGCTCGTGAGGAGCACTGACCTTCTGGCACACTGAATAACTGCATCAACCTTGCTCAGTCATCCTATCCTGAGTATGATATCTATTCCCTTGGAATCCAGCACCACAAAATTTGCACAAAATTCCCTGCCACAATCTTGAAACTGATGCCTAGGAACTGATACATGGCTTTGATATTTTCCCCCAGGTGAACTAACTAGCATGTTGTTGGACATGGAATGCACGGGAATGCCATGTTTTGTGACAAACTGAGCAGAAATAAAGGAATGTGATGCTCAAGAATCAAATAAAATTGATGCAGGGGCTAAGTTGATGAGGAACATACCGAACTCAATGTCGTGAGCCTCCTGAGCGATCTCCGCGGCAACATGATTCACACGCCCACGGACAAAATTTTGCTGACCCTTGTTGTTCTGCGGTGTCTAGTTGTTGTTCCTGGGCTGTTGCTGCTGCGGATTCTGCCTCTGTCCACTGTTGTTGAATCGGCCTGGAGTATTCTGGACGTTCCTCTTGGGACAACCATTGGCGTAGTGTCCCACCTCACCACATCTGAAGCACGTGTTGCCACCAGTGGAAACAGGGGTATTGTTCCTCACAGGTGTTCCCGTAGGAGTGTTCTGGTGATTCTGCGGAAAGTTGGGACGCTGCAGTGACTGACCGGTATGCTGAGCTTGCTGCTACTGCTGACCGTGTTGGTTGGGGCGCTGATACTAATTCTACCCGTAGTTGACATTCTGTCCTCCTGGGTGGAAGGATGTTCCTTGTGGGAGCACAAAACGAGGGTGGGAGTTGCTGCTGAACTGCCCTGATGACTCAAACTTTCTCTTCTGCTCAACCATCTCCTTGCGAGCATTCTCCACCATAATGGCATTGTCCACCATCTTCTGAAAGTTCTCAAAAGTGTGCACCATCGGCTGATACTTGATAGGACCAATCAGACCATCCCGGAAGTGATCCTGCTTCTCTACGTCATCTACTACATCAGCGGGAGTGTAGCGAGACAATTGGATGAACTTATCTTGGTACTCACTTATGGACATTGATCCCTGTTTTAGCGCAAGGAACTCCTGCTTCTTGAGCTTCATCAGACCCTTGGGTATGTGGTGCTCCCTGAATTTATTCTTGAACTCCTGCCAGGTGATGGTGTTGGTGGTGTCATGGGCTGTGGTATAAGCATCCCACCAATCTGCAGCGGTCCCTTCCAATCTACCTGAAGCATAAAGGACCTTCTCCCTGTCACTACACTGGACGATGTTCAACATTTTCTCCACCATCTTGATCTAGTCATCGGCGTGCAGAGGATCAGAGGAGTGAGAGAATGAGGGAGGTTTGTGGCTCATGAACTCCATATGCCTATCTCTTGTTGGCGATGGTGGAGGTGGTGGAGCTTGGTTCATCTGAGCCTGCATTTTGGCGATAGTATTTGCCATGTTGGTAAGCAGCTGAGTTTGGGCGGCGAGAAACTGCTCCATTCCTGCAGGTGGCGCCTGGTGCTGTTGACTTTGTTAAGGATCTAGGTTGGTATCGTTGCTCGTTTCCTATCGCGGCACTGCAGGCTGATCAACTCCTGACCTGGACCTGATGTTCACCATCTGATCGATTAGAAAAATGAGACTCATGAAATTAATCATGGAAAAATGGTAGGAGCAAGGATAAGATAAAGATAGTAAAGAAGATAGACAACCTCAAGCTTTACTAAACTATCTATCTGTATTATAAACTTGATATAATTGTGGTCATCACTCCACAATTTTTCACAATCATTACAAAGACTCAAATCATATTGTTTTCACAAAAACAAGCACACTTGCACATTAATTTAAATTAATCACACTATAAGAACCGTTCGAACTAGCGATTACAAAAGACTTTTAGAAAACTTTTATCTTAGAAATACTCCTAGCTTAACTCCTAGACCTATCACCTCTAAAGATAACGGGTGCGGTAGCCGGGCTCTCCGTAGTGGATGCGCTTGCGAGGAGGTGACTCTGGCAGGTACTCAATGGGCTCGTCGCTGTCGTACTCCAGGGGTAACTCTGGATCTCCCCTCAGCCGAGCTTCCAGAACCGCGTTCTCCCTGATGGTCTTCATCAGCTTTCTCTTGACCTCCTGGATCTCTGCTCCAACAGATCCAAGTCCGTGCTGAGAGCGGTGACCAACTCCTGCGTAGTGTCCATGAGCAAGCTTCCTTCCCCAGGGGGTGGGGTAGGAATCGGCGCACAGGTGGCCCCCCTCTTGCATCGTGGAAACAGCTAAAACTTAGTTCCCTGAAGTTCATCCCTGTAAGCATGGCAGAGATAGTAGAGCATCTCCTGGCGGCTTCTCTAGTCCCTGCGTCCAAGGTCCTCCTGGTCACATCATCAATGTGCTTGGAGTACTCCACCCGGCTGCCATGACTCTCATCCGGAACACTGATCACCACTGCCACCAACCACTCCTCCTCCTGCTGGGCATTCTTGTACAAGTAAGCTTCATAGTGTGGCATCAGCGGAAAGCCAATTCTTTGCATGGCCCTCCAGAGAAGCGTGGGAAATGGACCTTCAGCAAAATCCAAGCAATGTATCTCCTTCTCATAGTGGGGCTCGGGTGGTGGTGGGCTTGCGGCAACGGCTGGCTCTGGATCATCATCTGGGTCATCATCACCACCATCGGGTGCAGCTGAGTCATCGTCACCATCCTCACCCTCGTCTCTGCCTGTGGCACTTGGATCGGCACCGTCTCCTCCTGCAGGATCCTCATTGCTGCCACTTGAAACCTCAGGGTGGTCCTCAGGCAACTCCATGGGCTCCTCCTCAGTGTCAGTGTCCACCCAGCCTCCTTCATGGTAGCCGTAGTAGTCATCATTGTTATCTTCGAGTATCACGTACTTGGACTCCGGCTGCTCGGACTCCTCCTGGTTGGGCTCTTCCTGTGGATGATGGATCGGATGCGGCAGTCCACGGGTGCTCTTGCGAGCGGTCTGCCTAGTTCTGATCATCTGTACCAACAGTGAGGATAGCGCAAGATAGAGAATATTTAGAAAATGCTATAGGTGACCTTAAAGCAAGATTGCATTTTGAAAAATACCAACACACTTGAGAGGCAAGTATGAAGTCAAGGATGAGATAATAGCGATGTACTCAAGAAATAAGCAGTTTTCAAAAGCAAACAAGCAGAAGCTAGGCTACTAAGCAAGATAAGCCTTAAAATTCGACCATTACTAACTGCGCTAACGTCCTATAGTCATCACTACTCTGATACCACTTCTGTAACATCCGGTCTAGAAAAGGTAACCGAATGCATCCCATATATGCGCCAGGATCAAGTTTCGCACATATAGTAGACATCACAAGTGTATACCCGAAACAATGCATTAACAAAATAGAGTATAATAGTACTTTATTATATGACCGACAGTCTTAACCTTAAACGAATAAATAAATATTAATAACTCATAGCGGACTTCGACTTTACAGATAGATAACTGGGAGACATACGCCTACTACTCTTCAAAATCTTCAGGAAACTCCGGATAATTATCTTGTTCTGAGCAGCATTGGTTTTAATAAAGCAAGCATGAGTACAGTTATGGTTGGTACTCAGCAAGTGGAGTAAATTATATGACATGCAAGGCTATAATCCTGGAAAAAAGCTAACATGGTTTGACTGTGATAAGCATTTTTTAGTTGATCAAGTTTTATTAAGCAAGCATTAACTAAGTGTAAGTGTATACCAACCCTTAAGTAAATATCAGAGATAAGATAACAACAACATAAATAAATAAAGAACATCGATTTAGATCATCTTTAAGTTCAATTATCATGTGAGGGTCCAAGCCACTCTTAACCGTGAGCACGGCTGATATATCAGTTTTCACTCTGCAGAGGTTGTACACTTCACACACAATTCGTGTTTCCTTGATACCCGGGTTTGCAAGGCTCTTAAATACTTCCAAGGTGAGTGGCAGGGATTCACTACGAGGCCTTTACAAAGATCCCCTAACTTATGACAATCCGCTAAGTTTTCGAGTCAAAGCAGTCATAACCCTCCCTAATGAGGTAATGCCTTAGCCAAGGACCACATATATCAATATGCCTCAAGAGGATCGAGCTATACCCTGATGATGCAACCCCTCTTGCCCTTTCAGTAAGATTATCATAAGCTAAAGTTTCTAATTAATAGCCAAGACCAGAGCCATGTAATATTGTGGTTGCACTATTTTCCTGGGTGGTTCTCCATGTTCCAATTAATGCAATGATCTCAATTATCATCAATAAAGTATTCCAGAAAATGATAAAACCAGTGTATCATGATTTTCAGGTTATTCAACCAAAATCTAAGCAATAGCAACTAGCGTAGCTACAACATAAATATAATACCATAGGTTTAATCAACAAAGTTCACTAGAAACTAGGCATATCCTTAATTTGGGATCCATCATATTCTAAACACATGCATGCATATAAAGTAAATATGTGTATTTATAAAGTTATTGGGACTGGAGTATGATCAAGGACCACTTGTCTTCGTCAAAGAATTGCTGCTGCTCGCGAACGTCTTCAAAGCTAGACTCTTGTGGACCCTCGAACTGCGTACCGTCTATCGTAACACACAAGTACATACAAGCAAAAAAATACAACAAATAAGAAACAGTACACCAATCAATATAAAGAGAGCAAAATAATGTAATAAAGCTACTGCATATGTTGTAAGGATGTGAGCGCAAGAATCGATGAAAACGGAGTTAAAACAGAGAAGTTAGGGCTAAAACATGATTTTAGAGGCTTATTTGTAGAAGATTAGAAACTAAAAGAGCTCTGATCAAATAAATCGAGGGCTAGATCATAATTAAACCTTAGATCTATGGTCTAGATTGCAAAACTGATGGGTTTAGGACTGTGGGTTATATTTTTGGAAAAGATAGGGGCCTAAACAGAAGGAAAAAGATCTATTCGTGAATACTTTTGAACTATCGTGGACTGCGGGTTGATTTCTACAAAACTCAGGGGCTAAAGGGCAAAATAACCTCGGGTTGACCGATATCTGGGTCTATTGACTCAGGTTAGATCTAATCTAACCCGTTGGATCTGGATCTAACGGCCAGGGGTGGCTGGAGGCGCGGGGTGGCGGCGTGGGGTGGCTGGAGAACGACGGCGAGGTCGCGTGGACGCGAGAAGGTAGAGGAAAAGAGGGAAAAGAGGATGGGAGCAACCTTACCCCACTGCGGAGCTCCTGCGGCGGCTTGCGGAAAGAAGAAGCGGCGGAGCGGCGGTGCGACGGGCGGCCAAAGTTCGGCAATAGCGGGCGGCGGAGGAGCTCAGTGTGCTAGGGTTTCTCGGGCAGAAGGCAGTGGCTGCGACTTGGGGAGAGGCACTAGGGAAAGGGGCGCTTAAATAGGGGTGGCCGGGCGCTTAAATAGGGACCCACCTAGGCGTGTGGGTCCGAGGCCCCGTGCGGCGCAGAACGGCGCCGTACGCCGGCCGGACTCGGACTCGAGTCCGAGTTGAGCACGGGGAGGGAGAAGGCCCTGACAGGTGGGACCCGCTCGCCAGTGAGAGAATGGGGGAGATGGGAAGAAGCAGGCCGCGTAGAGGAATATGGTTCGGGGCGACCTGTTGGGCCGCGTGGAGAGGAAGGAAAAGGAGAGAAAGAAAGAGAAGGGCGCCGGTGGGCTGCCAGGCCGGGAAGAGGGGGAGATAGGCCGGACTGGGCTGGGCCGTGCAGGTGGAAAGGAAGGGAAAGAGGAGGCCGGCTTGGCTAGGCTGCAAGTGAAATAGAGAGAGGGAAAAAGAAAAAAGAAAAGTGGGCCGGGCCCAACTAGAAAAAGAGAGAGAAAAAGAATTACATTCAAATGCATTTGAATTTGAAATTTAAATTCAAATGGAAGACAATCAATAAAACAATGCAATGGGGCATGAAATGCACAAAATCTATAGTTCCTTATATTTCTTTTTATGGTTTATTAAATTGCTATTAATTCACGGTAAATGCTCTAAAATCAAAATGAGGAGATAAAAACCTTATGGGTCCTACAAGGAATTCTAGCAGAATTTATTTAGTTTTTCTAAATTAAAAATTAGGGTGTTACACATAGGTACCACATCACAATCAACATAACTAGCATAGGAACCAATGGAAAATGAAACTCTGCAAGTATGTATTATCTTAGCTTTTCCAGCATCATTAAACCACATAAGATGGTATGGATTGGGGGTGGGGGCGTCTGGTCAAGCCTAGCTTCTTGACCAAATCTGAACTCACCAAATGATAGAAAAATCCTTAAATTCACTAGTGGTTTGTCAAACTCTATGTTGTTCAGGTACAAGATGGGCACTAAATTTTTGCTCGACAGTCATCTCCCAATCAAGATATCCCTCAGCATCATAATGTCTAGAAAATGAAGGTATACTGAATTTAATCTTAGCATAAGGGTCATCGGGAGCATGGTTACGATTACCACCCATACCTATGGTGTGGGTGCGCAGACGACGTTGAAGTCACGCGTCTCTGGTGGTTGCTTCATCTATGTTACCATGGACATCATAGACCACGTCCTCATCTTCATTGGGTGGGGGACGAGTTTCCAACGCAACCACCCTGTCGGTTAGAGTGGCTATCCGTTTATCCAAGTGCTCAATGGATTCATGGAGCCTGAGGTCCTTGATGGCGATGGTGATTGCCTGGGTGATAGTGTTTGTCATCACCTACTGCCCCTGCTCGATGGCCTCACGTAGTTGATCTTCGCTCACATACTCGTGGAATTCTTTGGGGCTGCCACTTCCATCATCACCTGCCATTGTAGACACGGAACAAACAATGAAGGTTATCCCTAATAATCTACTACGCAGGGACAGTGGTGCCTCTCAATCAACACCGCAATAGGAAAACACCTTACCAAACTCTTACAAGGGTCTTACCAGCAAGGCAAAGAATACCTAGGAGGCGTGCTCTGCGATTGCAAGGGTCAAAAATCTGCTGTCCAGAAGTTGTATGTAGAGCTATAGGAAGGCCAAATATGTGAGTGGAACACAATTCAATAACAGATAGTAATGCTGAATAAATGTCCAAAGCTGCTAGTCCTTAATTGCTGGTCTACTCATATCCTTAGAATAGTAGTGTCAACAAGAAAGGCATAAGGATGAATATGATGAACATCAATGACAAGATCAACAAGTATCCAGCAGCACTATGAGAAATAACAGGTGAAAGCCTCATGTTTTGTCTTTTAGCACTAGTAGGAATTAAATTTTTATTTTTTTATTTTTTAATATTTTTTTCTCAACTAGGGGCACAAGAATAGGAACAGTACCAAAGATCAGCTCAAACCAATGAAAGATGTGATCGGTAGAAATTCATGAGCGTTTGGAAAAACTGGTGTTGGAATGTCGGAGCTCGAATCAAGTGCCTTCCTAATTTTTTTTATTTTTTTGAGATCACCGCGCCTGGCATAGCTAGGGAATCATATGTGCAATTTAAAGAGAGCTTTTCAGGAAAAAAATTCACCTCAATCGAAGTTCCGAGCGAAAAGTTATACCCGTTTTAAGGAGGACCCTCCGAATTAGGTTTTGCTACTGGTTGAATCGGAATCGGATGTGAATCTGGTGGGGGAAACAAATATGAAAATGATGGCAGCGGAAAAGGGAAATACAACCAAACTAAAACACGAACTAAACTAGAAACAAAGGCATGAACTAGGACACAAACTCAACACTACGGACTCTGAAACAGCATTATGCAAACGGCTAAACACGGTCTAGGAAGGAGATAAAAAAATTTTGGCTTTTCTGTGGACTCTAGGATGAAGGCAAAATAAATCAAACAAGGGTAAGATGAACCTAATGGTAAACCTGTCTCTGGATACCACTTGATGTAGACTAGGGTTCCCAATCTACCGAAAGGTTCTGATAGCTCTCGATTTGGTGGAGTCGCTACACAATTCGATCCGGCTTCCAAACAACACGTTCCGAATCCCGCAATCACAGCACAACGTCTTCTCTGGTTATCGACTGGTAGTGCTCAAACCAATGTCAAATAGGAAAGTTAAAAGTTTTAGTGTCAAATATGGAATTCTTAACTTTAAAGTGTGAAATAGAAAATTTTCTCATTAAAACGTGTTGCTGTACACTTTAACTAAAGCAGTTTTGGACATTAAACACGATATATAAAGTGCTGCTTTAACCATCATTTTCTATATATTTATTGTATTATTTTAAATAGAGAAATTAGTATGTATGAAACTAATTTTTACATTGAATTTAATAACACTGACTTTATGTTCAAAATTAAATAATTTTTAGCTACTGATTGTCAAATTAAAAATTTTGGACTTATGATATTTGTTATGCAAGGGAATATGCAGGAACACTTGGCACGTCGCGAGTTGACTAAACAACAAACTGTCCCTTCATTTTCATCCTCCTGAGCAAGCGGAATCTAGGGCCATCGTTAAGTGCTTAGGTCCGTTTTCTGCACTCTAAACTTTAGACCCATCACATCAAAGAAAATCTTGCTATTTAGAAGTATTAAATAAAATCTATTTATAAAACTTTTTGCACAGCTGGGTGCTAATTCGCGAGACAAATTTAATGAGCCTAATTAATCCATAATTTGCCACAGTGATGCTACAGTAATCATCCGCTAATCATGGACTGATATACCTCATTAGATTCGTCTCGCGAATTAGCACTGGGGTTCTGCAATTAGTTTTATAATTAGACTTTATTTAATACTTGTAAAAGACAAGATTCTTTTTGATGTGACCCCTCTGAACTTTATGCCCCAGAAAACGAACACACCCTTAGTCATCCTAATTTTTTTCCGAGATATTTTTGTTTGTTTTGGGAGATTTTGTCACGAAAACTTCACTCAGCTGATGACGCGGCAGCGCCGCTGCCAGCAGCAGATGCTTAACCGGACACCCGCAGAAGATCCCACCTCCGATTCTACCGCTGCCAGTTGTTTCAAACTTCAAACTCCCCCCACGCCAAGTCCCCGTCTTCCGCACCCGAACGTTGCCCCTCCCAGTTCCCACCCCAGGACGGACCTGCTCGATAACGTCTCGTCACCTCTCCAGCTCTCCTCCCCCACGGTTCAAGCCGCAAACCACCTGGCGTACGTGCAACACCACCTCACGTTTCCCCAAGATCGATCCCGACCTCGCTCGTGCGCACGTGATGGTGCGGCGCGGGGCGGCGGCGGTGGCGGCGGCGGCGCGCGAGGAGGAGTCCTCGCCGGCGCAGAGGCTCGTCGAGGCCGCGCTGCTCGGGGACGCAGGGGCCGTGGAGGCTTGCCTGCAGGCGGCCGCGGACCCGGTGGCCGCGGACGTGCCCGCCGCGAGCCGCGTCGGGGTTGCGCGCCTGCGCGTGAGGTCTGCGGACGTGGCGCTGCGGGAGGAGGCGCCGGGCGAGGTGCTCGTGGAGGCGCGGGAGCTGAAGACCGACGTCTCGCCGCTCTTCGCCGCCGCGCACGCCGGGCAAGCCGGCATCGTCCGTGCCCTCCTGGTATTGATCAGTACCCGAATTCGTAGCATTGCCGTTGCGATCAGCACGTTCAACTGTTGAAATACACTAGCGTGCCATTTCCATCAGTTTAATTATCAGATCGGATACTTACTGTATATAAATCTATTCGGGTCAGATCAAAAGGCTCAGAAAAAATATTATTAGCGTGCATTGTGCTTTCTTGACAAAATTTGCTGCTCCTACCGTGTTTTTTCTGTTGCGTGGGTGTCCAAAACCATCTAAATGACTAGCCCTTTTGATTAAATCGTCAGAAGCCACCAATAAAATTTGCACAAAATATAGTCGAAGACCCTGATTTTTTTAAGAAAAAATGACTAAGAACTAGTGCCTCCTTTTTCCAGATGCACGCTGCTGTAACTTCATTTTTTCCCTATAAATCATTACAGTCCCGGTACCTATGAGTCGCCTGTGACTTTGTGGTGGATCACTGAAGTAAGTTAGGATCAGGGTACTGGCAATCTTGTTCACACCTTTTGGGGAGTGTGATGGCAACTTCTCTCCTTTGGAATGGGATTGGGTATCTTCTTTGCATGTTGTCACGAAAGGGATGTGACGGGCTGCCAGTCTGAACTACTTAGAAGTGTAAGCTTGAATATTACTTGCTCTTCTGGTTGGCACTGTTTGGATAAAATCTTGTAGTGTCTCCAGAATTAATTATTCTATTCTAACTGACCTCAGAAAGAAAGACCTTTTTGACATGTCACAGATATAGGTTGATTGTTGTTGCTTTTACGATTTAGCAAGAGTGTGCATTGGATAATTTAATTCTCAGCTCCACAGCGTATGAGTTAATCGGACTTAAAATAGGTGATGATGGGAAACAAAGTAGATTCCTACTTCCTAGGACATAGAAGTCCTCTACAAAAGGAATTAGGTCGATCAGTAGTTTTCTTCAATAGTGTGTTTGAGAAGAGTAGCAGATGTACATATTGTTGACATGGTACAGGTCCAATGCCCACATCTTATGCATCACAACTCACCTCAATGTGCTTTTAAAAGTAGATAACCATGCACTTCTATAATTATAAATATCCAGGCAATATTGTTTACCAGCAAACTGTCATGGTATTATATTACTAGTTTTCTTCAATGGTGCGCTTGAGAAGAGTAGCAGATGTTGGAAACTAACCTGAGAAACAACCCACAGGTTGCCGGCTAGCTTCCCTTGGCCAAACACAACACGCACACGCTCTCAGGAAGAACACTGAATATTTTGGTGCTGTCAAACTTGGCAGCTTTTCTTGGCCTCTATGCCTTTCTATTTATACACAATTACAAGGAAACAAACAAGGCTTCAATCAGCCTGATTTCACACTGCCATACAAATGCTAACTACCAAAATAGCTATTGGCTAAACTAGGAAAGTATAAATCTAGCACTAGACAGGGATTATTTCCTAACAATCTCCTCCTAAGCCTTGTGGTGCACACTACCTATATCAATCAGGCCAATCATAGAACGTAGTTCATGGAACTTGGTCTTGCCGAGCGGCTTTGTCAGTATGTCGCCCAGCTGTTCTGCACTCCTGATGAACTCCACCTTGATCAGCACCGCTTCTGCAGACTCCCGGACCAGATGATACTTCACTTCAATGTGCTTACTCTGTCCATGGAGTACTTAATCAAAGCGATGGCAGACTTGTTGTCCACCCTTAGCATTGGAGCTCTTGGTGCTGATCCTTGCACCTCAGCTAGCACTCTGGCCAGCCACAATGCCTGACTAGCAGCATTTGCAGCTGCTATATATTCTGCCTCACAGCTTGACTGAGCCACCACCTTCTGCTTCATTGATGTCCAGGTGATAGGGCTGCTGCTGAGGAAGAAAATCACCCCTGTCGTGCTCTTCCTAGCATCGACATCTCCAGCGAAATCACTGTCACTGAACCCTATTAGATGAGCCGCCTTTTCTTTCTTCCTGCTGAACCAGAGGCCCCAATCCTTGGTCCCCTCCACATAGCGCAGGATGTGTTTCACTGCCACAAGATGATCCTCCCGTGGATCTTCCAGAAACCGACTCACATACCCAACAACAAAGGCAATGTCAGGGCGAGTATTAACTAGATACCTCAAGCTCCCAACAATACTCCTGTACTCGGTTGCATCCACCGTTGGTTCTGAACTAAACTTGCTCAGTTTCAACCGAGTCTCCATAGGCACCTGGCAGGGATTACATCCTGCCATGCCGCTTCTTTCCGGGATCTTGGCTGCATAAGCTCCTTGGCTGAGCGAGATCCCACTCGCCCCTTGCTTCACTTCAATGCCGAGGTAGTAGTGCAGCGGACCAAGGTCACTCATCTTGAAAGCAGCAGCCATCTCCTACTTGAACTTCTTGATGTCCTCGCAGCTGGCGCCGGTGATTACCAGATCATCGACGTACACCCCAACCACCAGCTGCATGTTCCCCTTCCGCCTGATGTAGATGGCGTGTTCCGAGGGACTCCTCCTGAAGCCAAGGGATAGCAGCGTGCTGTCCAGCTTCGCGTTCCAGGCCCGTGGCGCCTGGTGCAGCCCGTACAGAGCCTTTCGTAGCTTGAGCACCTTGTGCTCCTTGCCAAGGACAATGAAGCCGGCTGGCTGCTGCACGTACACTTCCTCCTCCAGGTCGCCGTTCAGGAAGGCCGACTTGACATCAAGGTGGTGCACCTCCCACCCCTCGTGCGCCGCGAGGGCGATGAGTAGGCGCACCGAGTCCAGCCGCACCACCGGCGCAAACACCTCGTCGTAGTCGATGCCCTGCCGCTGCCGGTACCCCTTCACCACGAGGCGTGCCTTGTGCTTGGACACAGCCCCGTGCTCGTCCCTCTTCACCTTGAAGACCCACTTCAGCCCGACCGCATTGCGACCAGGCGGAAGATCAGCAAGGGCCCAAGTCTTGTTGTCTTCAATCGACTCCATCTCCTCCATCATCGCCTTTCTCCAGCGTGGGCTGCGCTCTGCCTCGTCAAACGAAGCAGGCTCGTCGGAGCTTATGGCGTGCAGCTCCTCTGCAGCAAGCTCCCGCGGTACGAACCCAGGAGGAGTTGCTTCCCCAACGATGTTGTCGACCATCCGAAAACGAAGAGGATCACCCTCGTCATGGTCGGCGTCTAAGTAGTCATCGAACGCGCCGGCGGGCGGTGAGGCAAACTCCGCTGCCTGCGCCCCGCCGGATCCTCCTGGCGCCTCAACTCCAGGGGTGTGTGGTGATGGTGGCGGCGGCAGATCGCCGGCTGGTGACGCTTACTCGGGTGCCACCATGGCGCCCTCATCTTCTGGAGCCGTCTGGTCCACGATGGAGTACTCCACTGTGAACACGTCGTCGTTGCCGCTCATCTCGTCGGTGTCGTCGTCCGTGCCCCAGTCCCACTGGGCCTGTTCATCGAACACGACATCCCGCGTCACATGGACGCTCCTGGAGATGGGGTCGTAAGCGTGGTACGCCTTCGTCCCGCGCTCGTAGCCTACGAAGATCATCTTCCGCCCGCGATCCTCCAACTTCTTCAGATGAGGCTTCGTGTTGCGGACGTAGACGATGCACCCGAACGTCTTCAAATGGTGCACTGCTGGTTTCTTCCCATGCCACGCCTCGAACGACGTCATGCCGTCCACGCTCTTTGTCGGGCATCTGTTAAGAACATACACAGCTGTGCTCACCGCTTCACCCCAGAACCAGCCGGGCAGGCCTCTCCCCTTTAGCATGCTCCTTGCTGCCGCCACCACAGTCCCATTCCGGCGTTCCACTACGCCGTTTTGCTGCGGACTGTAGGGCGCAGCATGCTGCCGGTGAACTCTGTCCGCCGCGCAGTACTCTGCAAACTCGACGGAGGTGAATTCTCTGCCCTGATCAGTTCTGAGCGCCCTCAGCTTGTGCCCAGACTCGCCTTCCGCCCGCGCCTGGATCTCCTTGATGGCAGCCACTGCATGATCCTTGGAGGGAATCGCGGCTACCCACATGTATCTGGTGAGATCATCCACCAGCAACAGGAAGTACCTATTGCCCCTTGGCGTCGCCGGCGCGATGGGACCGCAGAGATCGCCGTGCACCAGCTCCAGGGGCTGTCGTGCACGGTACTCTGCTTGCGCTGGGAAGGAGGTGCGCCTCTGCTTGCTTGCCTGACATGCCTCGCACAACCGCTCCAACTGGCCAAGCTCAGGCAGCCCTCGGACCATCTCCTCCCGAGCCAGCTTCTTCAGAGCCGCCATGTTCACATGGCTGAACCACTCGTGCCAGCACCGCGCCTCCCTGTCGCCGCGTCCACGCACCGTCAGGCACACCGGCTGCGCCATCTTCAGGTTGAGCATGTACAGCCGGTTGGCTGCCCGCGCCACTCTCGCGAACAGCTTGCCGTCGGGCTCCCTGATCCTTGCCCTCGATCCACGCCACGGAGTCGTCGCCGAACCGCACAGTGCCTGGCACCGCCGTGTCCAGCTTGGAGAAGGCGACCCTAGACCCGGACATGTGGTTGGTTGCCCCGGTGTCCAGGACCTACTGCTCCGCCTCGCGCTCCTCCTCTGCTCCAAGCTGGGCGAAGACCTTCCCCTCCCGGATCTCGATCTGAGACCCGGGCGCCTCTGCTGCTTCACGTCCGTCCCCGCCATGTGCCTGCCCCGGCCTTTGGAGGGGCAAGACGGCATGCTGGAGTGGATCCCCCGCCGAGGGAGCAGCCGCCCGCCTCCGGACTGGATCCGCCGCCGTGGAGCGGATCCGCCGCCGGGGGAGCCGCCAAGGAACTCGTCGCGGGACCCGCCGAGGGAGCCGCTGAAGGAGCCGCCGCCCGCGTCGCAGTCGCCGGTGTGCGACTAGATTGCGGCGGCGGAGGGAAAAGGGTTGGGGATGCCCTGACGAGGAGGAGGGTGGCCTCCTCATCCTCCTGGACCACGTGGGCATGTTCCTTCTTGGGCTTCGATGGGCACTCACGGACCCAGTGGCCCATCTTGCCACACCTCCTGCACTCGTCACCGGTGGGCTTACCAGATGACGGCCCGCTCGACGACCGGCCTCCACGCCCACGGCCGCGCCCCTTTCTTCCTCCTCCGCGACGCCCTGTTCCGCCACTAGAGCTGCCGCCGGAGTGGTTCTCCACCTCCCGTTTCTTGCGCCGGGCGTCCCACTCCTCCTCTGTGAGGTAGAGGCGCCCATCATGCTGCAGCGACCTTGGTGCCTCCTCGAAGGCGTCCTCTGCCGCCCTCAGTCGCCCCACCATGTCCGAGACAGTGAGGGTCGACATATCGAGGAGCGTGGTGATGGAGAGAACGTTCTGCTTGAGCCGCTGCGGAACGCTGCCGGCGATCTTCTCCACGATCTTCCCTTCCTCCATTCTTGCGCCAAGCGTGGCAAGCTCCGCCGCCATGCCGTTCAGGCGCAACGCGAAGTCTTCAACAGACTTGCCGTCGTTGAACGTCGCCATGTCGAACTTCCGACGGAGCTGCACAGCGGCGGACTTCTTCATGCGGTCGTCCCCGACCCGCAGGTAAGAGATGGTCTTCCACGCCTCCTTCGCCATCTCCTTGTCGGCAATCGAGGAAACCATCTCCGATGGCACCGCGCTGCAGAGAGCGTCAAGCGCCATCATCTCTTCTTGCGGATCGGCGCCGCCGTGCTCTACGACGTTCCAGAGCGCCCTCGCCTTCAGCTTCACCTCCATCAGCAGCGCCCAATCGGAGTAATTGTTCTTGGTGAGGGTGGGGTAGCTACTCCCTCCTCCCACCTCACGAATCACCCGCTGGATCACGACGCCATTGTTGGAGGAGCAATCGGCGATCTTCTTCTCGTCACCCATCACACCCCGGTTCGTAAACCGGCTCTGATACCACTTGTTGGAAACTAACCTGAGAAACAACCCGCAGGTTGCCGGCTAGCTTCCCTTGGCCAAACACAACACACACACGCTCTCAGGAAGAACACTGAATATTTTGGTGCTGTCAAACTTGGCAGCTTTTCTTGGCCTCTATGCCTTTCTATTTATACACAATTACAAGGAAACAATCAAGGCTTCAATCAGCCTGATTTCACTCTGCCATACAAATGCTAACTACCAAAATAGCTATTGGCTAAACTAGGAAAGTATAAATCTAGCACCAGACAAGGATTATTTCCTAACAGCAGATGTACATATTGTTGGTCCAATGCCCACATGTGATGCATCACAACTCACCTCAATGAGCTTTTCAATGTAGAAACCATGCACTTCTATAATTATTAATAGCCAGGCAATATTGTTACCGGCAACCTTTGATGGTATTACTAGCTCAACTAAATGGCTATGAGGCTTTGTCCTAAATCATGAATCCACTGAAAGTCTCACCGTGTCCAAATTTATAACATCAACTCTTATGATAATATCAAATGATTGTCAGGCTACGATGCCAAATTTTGATACCATACCCCAGCCAAAATATATGCCTCTTCCAATCAACCTCCTTTATCTTTCGATTACAATTGTATGCTCAAATATCAAAAGTAAAGGTCCAATTGATGTTTGGTCTCTAAAGACGTGCTTTTAGAGTTCTGGTGAACATAAAGGATGACCGAGACCAAAACTTCATGAAAGAAAAAATATTTCAATCTAAAATAAAACTAAAAGTCATAAATTGTTTGATAGCCTTACTTTGCAATCTAGTTTGGAACACCAAGGAAATTAATGTTCAAGTGTTATCTCTTCAAGCCTTCACGTTTCTAAATCCATGAATATTTTTTTTGACATACTGCCTTTGTTTGTCCATGGCTTTGCAAGTTTGTGTTTCTTTTTGTGAAACACATGTGCTAAAGGTAGCCAAACCAAAATTTGGCACTTTTGACCAATTTTGGCCACCATTTGGCTGGGTGCTAAAATTTGGCATGGTAGCCACCCCATGTACAACCTGTAGACAGATGGGAAACACCACAAACCCTGGATGGAGGGTGACCTTTCACATATATATCCCATAAGGCTTCATGTACAAGAATACATACAACACATGTACAATACGGGCTATGTAGGTCTAATACAACCTTAGTTTATTTTTGGTGGTTAGAGTTGGCAAAAATGAGGGCCACCAATTTGATGTCTAAAATTTGGCTTGGCTACTAGGTGAAAATTCTGATACAAACCAAACATTTCAATCTCCCATTGCGAAGATCAAGAGCATAGTTATTAAGATTGTTCCACACTCTACCCCTAACTAAATGCTATGAAAGAGAAAATTCAGTTGTATTATAGCATGTCACCGCATAGGAATACGGATGGTCACTCCACATTGATTACTTCTTGGACCTAATACTTCCTTGGGTAGTGACATGGTAGTGGGCAAACATACTGAAATGGAGATAGTATTTTTTTTCTTGAACACGCAGGAGATCTGCGTATCAATATATTAAGAAGAAGAAGGGTGAAAAGCGCCCAGTCACCAGTACACAGGTTTTTTTGGGGGAACCTCACTCTAACACGCTATTACCTTTACAAATAAAACAGGACCCTTGACCAGGACTTCTAACCTAACCAGCTGGCAGCAGGGCAAGGATGTGAGCAATTCCTCGAGCCCCAGTAATATCCCACAAGTGCAGCTCCTCCCTGATGGAGGAAAGAATTCCATTCAGGTTTGGCTGCAGTCCATCAAACACGCAACGATTCCGGTGATTCCAAATCGACCAGGCCACCCAGATTACAATTGAATTAAGCCCCTTTTTAACCGGGCCATCAAATTACGACCTTGACTTTTCATTTTATTTTTCCAAACCATGTGGGAAGTAATAACATTTTGATATAGCAAATAAGTTACTTAAATTTCATTTCACCCAAATCAATACTCCTCTTATATTGAGTAATATGGCTAATTGCTCAGGTTTGATGTCTCATAAGATCGTGAAATATAAAACTGCAATTATGTCTAACTCAGGAATCAACAAAAACTGTATAGAGGAAAAGAATAGAAATCCAACATACATAGCATGAAAACAGGAAGGTTTTCATTATATAATAAAAAACTATATCAATGTAGAAGGAACCATGTCCCCCACGGTAGAGTTTTTAATTTAGAAGGAACCATGTGGCTTTATATCAAGAAGAAAAATAAATAGGCACCCAAATTCGACTCGACAGGGAATTGAACTTGGGTGGTCTGGGTGTACATCCACACCCTCAACTAAGTTAGGCTCAGTTCCTAAAGTCTTTCATTATCTTTAATGTCATTTTTTATCTTTTGTTGGAAAATTTATGTACGCTGATGTGCTATTCAAATTGCAGGAGGCTGGAGCTGATGTTAATCAGAAGTTATTCCTAGGTTATGCAACAACAGCTGCTGCACGTGCTGGAAACATTGATATTCTAGAAATGCTTATGCTGGCGGGAGCCACCCAGGAGACTTGTGAAGATGCATTATCAGAAGCTAGTCTTTTTGGTGAGACTGAAGCAGTTCGAATCCTAGTTTCTTCAGAGGTACTTGGTTCTGAGGCTATGGCCCATGCACTAGTGATTGCTGCTTCAAGGGGCTTTGATGATATAGTGGTCATACTACTCCAGGTGCAGTAATATATTGCTAGTCATGTAGACAAATTAACCATATGTCTCTTCATCATTTATAGTTTACTGATGCAACTTTGATGGTTCAGAATGGAGCTGATGTTAACTGCATGGCTCGGGTTCTCTTGAGGTCTGTTAAGCCTGCGCTCCATGCTAACGTGCACTGCACACCAATAGTGGCAGCAATTATAAGTCGGCAAATTTCCATTGTAAAACACTTGATAGAGGTATCTGATGCTATCTGATATTTTCAGCTTTCTGATAAATCACATAATAGACGGGGTTGTCGAAATATATTATTATTACCGTGAAACAGAATGGTGTTCTTACTTTACTCATATTGTTCAATTTTTTTAAGAAATTTGTACTTTATAAACATCTCTGTGCTTTCCTGCTATTTCAGAATGCTAAAGTTCTTGCCTGATCGTTTTTCCAAAAAGAATGAATTAGCAGGCAGTCAATGCTGCAGATAATCAATCTATATAAAGCTGAAAATGTACCCTAAAATAAAAGCGTCATCCTTTGTTGATTCTAGATTTCTCCTGTTATATGTAGGAAGGTTCTTACTTGGACTCTCTTGTGCAAGTTGGTTCTTGGTCTTGGGATCCTGTGTCGGGTGAAGAACTTCGTGTAGGTACATGCCTTGGTGAACATTACAACGCTATTTGGTGTGCAGTAGAATACTACGAATCCAGTGGTGAAATTCTCAAGCTACTGCTTGATAAAGCTCCTTGGTTGTTGGAATCACCAAAAAAGGGTCGAAATCTTCTTTGCCATGCCATACTCTGTCAGAACCCGAATGCAGTAAGTTTGCTTCTGCATTGTGGCGCCAATCCTAGATTTCCCATCATGACAGTTGGTGGACATGTTTCCTGTCCTATGCATTTGGCGGCAAGATTGGGTAACGCGCAAGTATTGAAACAGCTTATGGTACATGGAGCAGATGTGAACGCAAAAACCTCTACTGGGGATACTCCTCTCATGGTCTCTGCAAGGGCTGGTCATCCTGACTGTTTCCTGGAGTTGATAAAATTTGGAGCTGACCTTGGGATAGTCAACCATGAAGGAGATACCGCAATTATGATAGCTGAGAGAAGTTCATTTCACTTCTCAGTTGTCGACATTCTCATGAGAACATTGAACTGTGGAGCAGGCCTTGTTTCATCTGATATGACTCTCTTCTCCCCGCTACACTTCTTTGCCAGAAGTGGGCGTGCAGAACCTCTTCTAATGATGCTACATCAGTCAGCTTCAGATTTAAACAAGCTTGATGGTTCAGGGCTCACTCCTGTTATGGTTGCTGCCGCGTCAGGTCATGTTGATATTTTCAGGATCTTAGTGATGGCGGGGGCAGATATCACAATCAGAAATGCAGAAGGGAAATCTCTTATGTCAATTATTCGACAAAAATCTTCAGAGATTAGAGATTGCTTTGAACAGATCTTGCTCCAAGCTTCACTTACCAACACACTCACTGGCCAAACATCATTCAGACCTCTGCATTACGCAGCTCGAATCGGCGACAAGTCATCTTTACTGCAACTTCTGAAAATGGGCTATGATCCCAATTCACTGGATGAAGATGACTTCACCCCTCTGATGCATGCAGCTGCTTCCGGCAGGCTAGACTCGTGCAAAATATTGGTATCACACGGAGGGGCAGATTACAGTCTTGTGAATGAAAGAAATGAGACAGCCCTATCGTTAGTAAGGAGGAGCAGTAGATCCAGCAAAGCAACAGAAGAGTGGTTGCTGGATCAACTTTCGCGTGCTCATGTTCTTGCTGGGGAGGAGCTGATGAAACACACACGAGAAGGGAAGGGCTCACCTCACCAAAAGACCGTGCGCATGACAAAATCTGGCGTGCTGACTTGGGGAACCTCTCGCAGAAGGAATGTGACATGCAAGGAGGCAAGATTTGGGCCAAGTATGAGCTTCACGAAGAACAGGAGGAGCACAGACAGATCTGCGCAGCAGCTGATCTTTCTGGTTGTGACAGTGACAGGCAGAGAGGTCCATTTTGAGGCCCGTTGTGCTTCCAGTGTGGAATTCTGGGTCAGAGGGATCAATCTCATTGCAAAAGAGTCCACATGTTCAAGGCCAGATAAAGAGGCAGTGGAACAAGCATAGCCAGTCCTCATGAAGCACAGCCTTGCTATTGATAGTATGAGTGTACATTTTGCTCTTCTCTCAAAAAAAGGTATGCATTTTGCTCTTTAAGTTAATAGCTTATTTTTGAAGCTTATAAGTTAATTACATATTTATTAGGGTTGCTAAGGGCTGAAAATAACATAGTTATTTATCACGTTCCATCGTCATGCTTGGGTTGTGGATTTCGGATGTAAGTTTGGGAACCCGAATCTGAAATATATTTATCTGTGAGTGTATATAAATGTCATTATTTATGGTGATTTATTCTTGTTGAAAATTGCTTTATTTTGATGTGTTCTTTACAATTGACCAGTAGACCAGCATCATGATACTATTATTCTAGTCGTGAAATTTTTTCTCAATAATACTCAACAAGAGAATCATGTATCTTTGTGTTAAGAGAGAATTGATGAATTACAACGTGACATATTAAGGACGCAACATACTAAGAGATAATTGTATAAAGCACTAGCTAGCCCAGTTACTCATTTATGGTTGCAGTAATTACGGTAATGCTTCTCCTAGAACGTCCGATACGGGATGAAAATATAGGACGCACACATGTGCCACGTGACTGCTATCCAACTTCCCACCTACATCCACACTCCCGTTAATTCTTTTTACCATAGCTTTAGCTTCTTATTCTCTTTTCAACCTTATACATTCGTCCTGATCCTTTATCTCCATGTCCCGATGCCTCGGCATCCTAAGTGGAGGCCACCGCCGACTCCTCATCCAGCACCGCGGGGGCGCAGTGAAGGCCTCCCACACCCGTACCGAACGTGCATAGGCCTCGAAGTGCTCGTCAATGGCTCTGGCGGACGACAATGGTGGTCTAAGCCACTCGATCTGTAGCATCCTAGCACAAGATGTCAATTCGAGTTTCCAGAAAAATGATTCCAGCAACGAGGTGTTGAACCTGGTGATGGGAAGCTCAATCCTGAACTTCTGGTGGCACGGCGATGAAGAGCTCAATCCACTCCTCTAATAAGAGCTCAATGTTGATTGACTATCGCCGATTCAAGTGGCTAGGAGATAGATACTAGCAACCGGGATTAATTTAGGTGCCGAGGAGCTGGACGATGAAGGTAAGTAGATGATTTCGGGGGCGATGGGTTTTTTTATGTTGCAGTAGTTCATTTACGATGTTGTGAATTATATCGCTTGATGTTGCAATATTAATTTTGGGATGTTTCTATTGGGGTTTTTGAATGTTCCTAAAGGTGATCAGAGATGTTAAAATAGACAAATCGAGATATAGCAATACAATACTTCGCTGGATTGCTTTCCTTTCATGTTTCATCCGCTGCTTTGACATGTTGCAGCGAGAGATTTCTGTTGTTGCAATAGCAAATTTCGACTTTTGATTGACACGAGTGGAGATTATTTGCGGAGTCATATGCAACTGTGAACTATTTTCTGTTGTATATTTTTGATGTTTCAAATGTCTGATTCTTCTGTTGCATATGACATTTTTCAATGTTACGATGGGTGTATGGTTGACCAGGTGTCCTGAATTGGATTATTTTGAAGGGGATGGGACATGTTTCAACTTAGCTCTTAGCATGCCTTGCGCCCTTATGGAGGAGTTCACGGGGGACAGGGGAAGGAAGTGCCAAAGTGGCAGGAGATAGATCGCGTTCGTGTGGGTAGACGAGGATAGCGTGGAAAGGGTCTGGAACTAGAAACAGTTTGTGTTGATCAACGAAATATTTCATTGGGAATTTTCCTATTCTGCTTCGTTCGAACAGATAACGCAGCGTCCGATGCTAGCGGCCGGATCGGATGTCCGGGCGCTAGCCGTTCCGATCTAATTAACGTAGCCAAGTGTAGAGGAATTTCAGAACGCACGCACGCACTACAGATTACACAGAATGCGCATCGACTCCATGACCTCATCTACATAGCGTGCTCCAGCTTCAATCTAGAAATTGGGCTCGTTCGGTTACAGAGGAACCGTTCCTGCCCAGGAACCGTTCAGGGATAGGATCGAGTGGGTCCTGTTCTTGAACTCGATTCTGGTCTGGTCTGGTTCAGGCCCAGAAACCATTCCTTGCATCAAAAAATTATGTTCGGCTGCAGGTAAGGATTCAAGCCAGCAGAGGAGCAAGAACAGCTGGATGAAAGCAAGCAAGCAAGCAAGCATCGAGTTTGCTAGCGGTCTCGTCTGCAGCAAGTTTCCCGGGAAACAAATGAAAAGCAAGCTACTGCACTTCACTCTCACAGTGATCAATAGCTTTGCTTTCCTTGCGATCCGCATCAGCACATGCCACCCACCCACCATCACCATCATCTCACACATCATAAAAAGAAGAAGCCGCCGTCCGCCGCATCCAGACTTCCGCCAGACCAGGCTGCCTGCTGCTTCCACACACGAACACCACCCAGGCCGGCGGGGTCCTCCGCAGATCGCCCCCTGCCCAGGCCGCCGGGGCCCGACCATCCCGCGCCCACGACCCACCGGGTGGCACCATGCCCAGCAGGGGTCCACCGGCGCCGTACGCGTACCCGGCAGGAGAGCCCCCCGCGGCGCTCGTCGTCCTCCGCGCTGGCCTCCTGCCTGGCCGCGACGGCGTTCCTGCCGCACGGACGCAGCTGCCAGCTGCCACCGGCGGCTACTCCAAATCAAGAAACCAAAACAAAAAACGCAGAGGATGGGAGAGGAGGGCATGGCTTACCGGTGAGAAAGGGGCGGAGAGCGTGGGTGTCGAACGGGATGCGGTCGCCGTCGCCGACGCGGTCGCCGTCGCCGACGCGGTGGTTGCCGTGTCTCGCCGCTGCGCCTTCGCCATCGCCTCGCGCCGCCAACCGATTCCGTTCCGCAGGGTAAGAGGCCAAGTTTCATTCCGGGGCCGCAGCAGGGATGGAATGGCCGAGATGAGCCGCGGATTGAAACCTGACCGGTCTGAACCGAACAACCATTCCGTATTGGGTCGAAATTCGATACAAACCATATCAATCCGGCCGGAACTGTCCACGTTCGGAGCCGTTCCGGGCCAAAACGAACTAGGCCTAAGCAGCTTCCTCCTTGGTGTCCTGAATGGTTCCGATCCGTTCCTACCACGAGCTTGTCCTCTGTTGCAAACCCGGCAGTTGGGCTCTTTTCACGATCGCCATGGCACCAGCATGAAGAGATTCAAGTCCCTTTCCTATGGCTCTTTGGCAAGGGCAATAAACCAATAGTGATTTGAGCTGTCGCTACCATTTTGCACCTTGCGCATTCTGTGTTGTGGGCTGTCAATAGTGATCTAAATTACATCCAAATGAAGATATGATTGCATCATTATATTCCTTACAGCAAGGGCTTCAAATCTCAATTTGACTTTTGGTTAAAATGTTGAAGTTAGTTTTTTAAAAATAAATGTTACTTCCTCTATCATATAAATTAGTCACTAGTTATTTCATGTCATGTATATTATTGATAACTTACTTCCTATCATGAATCGTAAAGTTTATTTTCCTGTTGATAAGTTATATTTCACGAACCGCAAAATTAATTTTTCCAGCATTCATGAACTCAATGTTACTTTTTATTAACTTTCATGGAGTAAAAAGTTACTTTTCTTAATATAGACATGGATAACAAAATTATCTTTTCTAATATTTATGGACTATAATGTTACTTTTTTAACTTTCACGAAGTCTAACTTTGGTAAAGTATAAAGTTAATTTTCTTAATATGGGATTGCAAATAAACAAACCTTTCTTTTCTGGAAATATGATGAGATCGATCAGGTTTCCATTTTATTAAAGTGTTGAGAACTATACATTTAAGAATAAATGGAGAGAGCCCTCTCCATTTAGATTTTACGTTATTGGAATTCACCCAAAGCTTTAAAAAAATTTGTGGCAATGCAGACACGTACCATGACGGCTGGAGAGGTCGCGCACAATAAGCATACGTGGCCTAATGGGGAGATTGTCATTAATTGAAGGATCATCCACAATTGTGAGAAAAACTAGATTCAAAACCACCAAAATAGCATTGACCTAGAACTCACTATACCTCGTCTTGGAGCAAAATCTAAGGATTTATTTTGTATCCATTGTATGATAAATTATGTGTCACCTTGTACAACAAAGATGTAGATAAATAATGAGGCATTTATTTTTACGAGATAGTGGTATTTTCTCTCACCACACTGTCCTCCATATCATTTATAAGTATGTGTTGATGATGTGCCCAAGAGGAGTGGGCTGGATATTTACCTTATCAACTAGCAAATCAATAAGGGTTCCATTTGATTAAGCACCTGAATTGGCACATGAATCAGACTGAACCGACTGTTTGTCCAATTCTTTGGAATCCATGAAGTAAGATATTGATTTTGCAATAAGTTCAATTATGTTCATTGCATAATAAGTTCCCTTGAAAAGCATTGGCGCACGTGTAAGCGAGTTGCTCTACCGAACTGAGCTATAGCCCTTGTCAGAGATATCTTAACATATAGATAATTTCTTATCAAGATGAATATTCTCTAATGCCAGAGGATATTCCTTTGATTTACTATATAATACAAACATACCAATAACATAAGATAAACATACCAATAATGGAGGGGTATTGCTTATAAAAAGGATTCGATCTATAATCGATTAGAGTAATGGGGCTTCTTTTGTGGTGATAAATTACCTACTTAACTCAGTGGTTAGAGTATTGCTTTCATACGACGGGTGCATTTTTCGTTGGGGATTCCCTAGAATAAAATATCACATCTTCCTTCGATTCCTTGTGCGGGATATCCAATCAATTCGAATTCAGGTTAAAGAGGGTCATTATCCTCGTCGTATCCTTTATATGGAAATTCGGGGCCAGGGGTTCATTCCCTTGACTCGTACTGATGAGAAGTTTTTTACTCCACGAGAAATGGAAAATGAAACTGTGGCAGAACCAATCCGCTTGAATTATTCCGGCTCAAGTGCGCTAGTCATCATTATACAGGCGATGCTAACTCAACGCACTTCAAACGGAACAACCCATTGGTCTGTCGGGTCACCGCCCGATTCAACCACGGTTACACAGGATCAAGGTAGGTTTACCTCGCACGAATGCGAGTTTACAATCGCACAATAGCTCACTAACTTTTAATTCACAGAAATATTAAACATTATTACAATCTGTTTCAAACTTAAAGTAAACTTATATAAACATTGTTTAAAACCACAAGCTATGCAAGCTTGGTCAGGGTCACAGCGGAAGAAATTAACACGCGACTATACACATCGCGAAAGTAGACACCACGCTGAGCCCGAAACATGGCGTCATTCCGGAGGGTCATTGCCAGCCGGGGAAGGATCCCACTCCACGGACCAGCCAAACGGAATAGAGACTGGCCAAGCTGGACTATCCGTTTGGTTCTCATAGGCCATACCTGAAAGACAGACTAGCAAGACTGAGTATGCTAATACTCAGCAAGGCTTAACCGAAAATTGGGTATACTTAACCCATAACTAGACCATGGAGGATTGAGAGGTTCTGGTTTTCTTTTTGCTGAAAAGCAACAAAGAGTATGATCTAACTTTCATGTTTTAGCTTTCAGATTCTAGTTTCATTAACCATTCTAGGTAAGCACCTATACTAGACAAACAAGGTAGAGATTGGCATCCATCAAGATTATTCCAACAATAGTTACTGTTCTTACTCTATGTGGCAGAAGGAGCCAGCAGTCTCAATCTCTGCGAGAAACGGACGATTCTGAATCGAATTTCATAACCTTGCAAGGGATCCTAACTCACATGCTCGGAAACTTAACTTTCCGAACAACCATTTCCTTCATCTTCCGGGTTATGGATCAGGGCCACCACAAGCGACTGTAGGACCATACGCGCATCCAATGTGCAGGACGTACGTCTATAGCGCGACTACATGACCGTACTCATGTCCGCTGTACGGAACGTATTCCCACACGTTGGTGCATGTGTGCATCAAAAACCAATCAATCGAGTGGTGGAGACAAGTCCATTTGCCGGGCCAATCAGGTATTAGGCTTACCGCGTACCATATTTACGGCATGTGGCTAGTACTTTCAAACACTTGACCACAGCTACCACACACTGCGACCTTATCAACTTTTATCAACACAGACGGGTAACCTTTCAAGTCATGATACTGCACATGACCCCATCCATCATCCTTATAGTGATTGCAGAATAGTAAACATTCAACTCCTATATCGCGCGAGTGACAGGAAATCACTCGACTTCTGCCGGTCCTATTAGCAGAGCATCTATTCAATAAGGACTCAGGTACAATACATAGGTTCCTAGGATCCATGCATCTAGGGTTCCATTTCAACTCCTAGACTTAATGCATAATATAGATATATAAGTATAAAACTGTATAAGTGTAGTAATTTAAAATACTGGGTTATGCATCGGGGCTTGCCTTCTTGAGCGGGGCTGGGGTCAGGGATGTCAAAGACTTTCGAACCTTGGTTTGGAGCTTCAGTTAAATCCTCGGCGACGTTCACCTGGTCTTCAGAAAACCCTTGCTCGGTTTCTGGGACTAGTTCGTAGACTCCGTCATCGAGTGTCGTTGACTCTACATGATATGCAGTAATTTGAATTAGGTGGTTCTTGAGTTAAGAACTTTACTTCATGATAAAGTTGCAATCCAACAATTTTGTAAACACAACTTCATAAAGCAAGAATTTGAAATCAAGCCTACTTTTTGTACCTTAATTCAATTATCAAAATTAATGGGATTAATTGAATCAAGTTACTAAGTTTGATTTTTATTTTGAAATCCACAAGGGATCTAGCTTTGAATTTTTGTGGGTAAGCTTACTTCTATCAAATGAGCTTATTATGAATTTTTCATAAATGTCTAAAAACAGAAACTAAAGTATTTGAATTAAGTTCAAATTTCAAGTTTAAATTCAAACCTTAGGCAAAATAGTGCCATAAATTCTTGAAAGATTTACTATGAACTACTCAATTACAGAATATCACATGGTAAAATGATCTAAGCATGAAAATCTTAGTAATATGTTTGAATAAATTTAAACCATTTCAAGCTTGATTTGCATAAGTTTAAATTAGTTCAAGTTAGGGTTCAGTACTACAGGTGAAATTTGCACACAAGCTCACTCATACCCTAAACAGGCTACACACCAAAAATCACAAGTAATAGAGCTAGCATGCAAAAGTTATACTCAAGATACCCTTTTGCTAAACTTTAAAATAACTCAAAAAGCATTTGTTTTCAAACCAGACTCTAATAACCAAAGTTGTAGAGCTAAACTTATTGAGTACAACAAAACTGGATTGACAATTTTTGGATTTTTCTAAAAATTCCTACGGATTTTCAAAGTTGGCTGATTTGAAATGGGGGTACTGATTTTTCACAGAAAGGACCCTGAAAAGATTTGAATCCTTGCAATTGGGTCCTTGGCCGGGTTAAACAGAGAAGCCGATCGATGGCGACCAAATTCCGGCGAGGGGGCTCACCGGCAGCGAGGGAAAAGTGGGGAAAAAGGTTCAGGAGCTCACGGCGGTCACGGGGGTGGCCGAAGTTGACGAAGAGAGGGGCTGAGGCGGCGAGTCGGCGGTGAACAGAGGTGGGCGGCGGGGCTCCGAGGGGCGGCGACGGCGTTCCGGTGGCCGGAGTGTCGGAGGTGTGACACCCTAGGTGTCAAATAGAGCAAGCCAATAGGAAGAATGTTTTGGTGTGGATTAAATTGTGTTAAAACTAAGTTAGGATATGTAAATAAGGGTATTTGTGTAAATATATGAAAGTACAAACCCTTTTATGTAACTTAGTTGAAATATAAAAGTAACACCCAAAAGTTACCAAGGGTCAAAATGTAAAAGTGGAAAAGTAATCATGACCAGCCATAAATGCTTGCAACTAAGCCCAAGAGTCCCTAAAATTTACACTACTAGGACAAAACTTATGTAAAGATTGATTTGAGTGCAAAATGGTAAAATAAAACATTGCGCTTTAGGTTTCTAAACTGGAGTCCTAAAGAAAAGTTATAGGATTTGAAAAGTTCTACAACTTCTATTTTGACCATTTCCTCATTAGAGCTCTGGATCAGTGGGAAATTTCTGTTTGCAGTGCAGTCCCTGAGGTTTTTGTAATTTCCAATGAGGACCCTCGGACCTCCTTCCCTCTTCCTCCTCCTCTGGCACCTCCTCTGCTTCGCCCGCTGCTCCTCTGCTGCCGGTGTCAGCGCCACTTCCCCGGCCACGTGCTGAGCCTCGGCCGCTCCCCGGCGCCACCTCCAGCTCCTAGACGCTCCACGCGTCGCTCCCAACCCGAGCGCCGCTCTAGCTCCTCCTCCCTAGCCCTCTCGCGCGCGTGCCACGCCGTCTCGCGGCTCTGCCGCTGCCATCTCGCCGCCACCGTGGCACTGCCCGTGCACGCCCCCTCGCCCCCTCTTTTCTGGTTCAAGAGCAGCACTAGCTCCCTCTCTCCCCATTCCATTACCGTTTCTGCTCTCTACTTGCCCGGAACCCCGAGCACCACTGCCGCCATCTCCTCCAACTCCGGCGCCCTCCTGTTCGCCGTGGGCAGCCCACTCCAATTCTCCCCGCACCACCACAACCCCATAGGAAGTTTCCCCTCACTCCACTGACGCTCCCAAACCACTCCCCGTGGCCGGACCTCCACCGGAGCTACCTCGCCGCCGTTACCACTTTGCCGGTGAGTTCCTGTCCGCCGTCGAGCTCTTACCTCCACCCCTCCTCCGTCCAATTCGACTACTCCAATAGCTTCCCCTCATCCTCCTGTAGCTATCAAGCCCAAGCTTGACCCTTCTCCTCGCCGGGAACCCCCTCGCTGACAAGCGCCCCTCCGCCGCCGCCTCGGCCGCCGTGGGAACGCCCCCTCCAATCATCCCCTCCCCTTCCCAAGACCTCCAGAAGGTGCGCCTTGAGCTCCTAAAGCCTGTTGACCACTCCTCCTCCAACCCCCGCCGTTTTTCCTCGCCGGAATTTGGCCGGCGACCTCCCTGCCCTTCTTGCCCGATGAGCCAAGGGCATCCCTGTATTGATTTCAAAAGTGCTAAGGGTGTCCTTGTAAATTTCCAGAGCCCCCCCAATTCAAAAGCTGTGAACTTCAAAAATGTGTAGAAAATTGTAGAAAATTCAGAAAAATACCAAACCAGTTTTGTTGGAATCCTTGAGTTAAATTCGACTACTTTTATGTAATGAGTTTGATCTATTTGTGTGTATTTTCTGATATAGATTAAATACTAGGAAATGAGTACTTTATTTGTATCTCATGTTATAGGCATGTGTTATAGCTGAATTTTGGAACCTAGGTTGTATGTGTCATGTATAGCTCTGTGGCAAAATCTCGAGTACCTTTGTTATATGTTGATAAAAGATTTATAATTTAATTCTAGATGTATTCATTCATGTTTAAGGCTGAAAATTTCACCTTAGTTTTGCTTCAGCATGCTGAATCTAAAATAAAACTTTGAGAGTCAGAATCTAAGTATAACTCCAATAGTAAATTTAAGTTTAGATTCAAAGAAAAATTCATGAACCATAGCTCTAGTTCATGAAAAATTATGAAAATAATTTGAGAAATTGCTCTTAAGTAAGGTAGCATGACCACAAATTCTGAACCCATGATCAGGTGTAGAACCACTAAAATAAATAAAACTTGATAAGTAGATCCATATTAAATAATAACCTAAGGTTGTTAAAGATAATTAGCTAGTTAAATAGCTAAAGGTGATTTATGTGATTAATTAAACATGCTACCTCATGTAATTAATTAAATGTTTAGAGTTACCACCCCTGTTACTTAATGTAACTAAGTAAATAAGTTAATACTCGATAAATGACTGCCCAGTAAGGGGCAATTGTGTTGTATGCTAATATATAATGTTATGTTCATTGGATTGCAATTTTATCGTGAAGTAAAATAACAATCTACGCATTTTCTAAATTGCATTATTCTCATCACATGTAGACTCGACGCTTCTCGCCGACGGTGATTATCAGATTCTTCCGGAACCCGAAGTGGAAGTCTCTGAAGACGCCGGGAACATCGTTGGAAAATTAACTGAAGCCCCGAACCTGAGTTCGGAAGGATTTAATAACATCTCTGACCGCAGCCCCGCCAGTGAAGGCAAGCCCCGGACATAAACCCACTACTTTATTTACACTGCAATCTACATTTATAGTATTCTTGTGCATTAAGTTCTTAGGAATTGTTTGGAAACCCTAGCTGCATATTCCTAGGAACCGATGTAATGAATACCGGAACCTGAGTCCTTATCGCATAGATGCTATGCTAATAGGACCGGTAGAAGTCGAGTGATTTCCTGTCACTCGCGCGATATAGGAATTGGTTGTTTCCGATCCTGCAATCACTATAAGAATGACGGACAGGGTTATGTGCAGCAACATGGAAAACAATGATACCCCGTCTGTGTTGATGAATTTGGTTCAGTGTGTGGTAGTGGCAGTTAAGCGTTTGAAAGTACTAGCCACATGCCACGAAATATGGTAAGCGGTATGCCTAGTAACCAATCGGCCCGGCAAGTGGACTCGTCCCCCACCACTCGACTTTTATTTTATGTTTACACGCACCGACTGTGGGAGTACGTTCTGCGGAGCAGATGGGAATACGGTCATGTAATCGCGCTACAGACGTATGTCCTGCACATTGGATGTGCTTATGGTCCAACAGTCGCTTGTGGTGGCTTTGTTCCATGACCCGGAATGAAAGGCAAACGGTTGCTTCGGAATGATCTGTTGGTGTTCCAAGCGTGTGAGTTAGGTTTACCTTGCAAGGGTTGAAATTTGATTCAGAATCGTCCGTTTCTCGCGAAGAATGAGACTGCTTAACTCTTTTGCCACATAGAGTAACAAGAGAAATGTTGATGATGAGTAATACTGGTGTATGTTTAAAAAGACTCTACCTTGCTTGAGTAGTTACAGGTGCTCACTTAGAATGGTTAAAGGAACTAGAATCTGAAAGCTAAAATATGAAAGTAAGGACCTACTATTTGTTGCTTTTCAGCTAAAACAAAACCCAAAACCCCATTAACGCCTTCATGGTCTCATTATAGGCTAAGTATACCCAATACTGAGTAAGCCTTGCTGAGTATTAGAGTACTCAGCCTTGCCTTATGATTTTATTTCAGGTAATGTCTCTGAAGACCCTACTCTTTCCATGCCTTGGCCCTATGCTTTGCCTGATGGTTGGTCCGTGGAGTGGGATCCGTCCCCGGCCAACACCGACCATAACGAGTGAGATCATGCCCTGGCTTAGCATGATGTCCATATTGGCGACGTGTACAGTTATCGTACCTTGAATTCCGCTGCTGTGAACTTGAATTTTTAAACTGGTTTGTAATAATAAGTTCTAAGTTCAGAACCTTTGTTATTTCTGCAAACTCATGTAACATAAGTGCTTGAGATATAAAATGTGATGGTGATTGTATCTCTGGACTCGCCTTCGTGCGAGGTACCTTGTTGGATCCAGCATTCGGTGGTTTATCGGGACATTACCCGACAAGCCAAGGGATTACACCGTTTGAAGCACGTTGGAGCCCTTGAGAGAGAGGACTTGCGTACTTGAGACGGTGTAATTCAGGTTAGTTCTACCACAGCTGGTATTAGAGCTAACAAGTGTACCCTGGAGATATGGTTGACCTTAAAAATGTTTTTGGTATAAACTTAAACCAACAAAGTATTTTGTAAAACTACGTTGGTTTCGTTAAGGATTGTGCTTAGTACGTAAAGCCCTAGGGTAATGTTAAATAGGGGAATTAAAGGTGGCTATCGTATATGTATATAACTCTGACTTCCAGCACTACTTTTCTGTGAAACCTTAAATTATTGCACAATCAACTTTAATGTTCCGTAACGACGCCTTCGATGATGAGTTAAGAAGGTAAGGATCCTCAGCTAACTAGGGAGGTAGCCTTCCCTTCGGTGATGCGAACCGAACGCTGTTTCTCAAGCAGTGGCTTACTTGAGATGCTGCCAATATATCAATTTCGGTTGATTATATTGGGAGTATATGGTTCGGCGCAGGGTATGGCGATTGCTGTTCATATCCCCGCATTTTGCGGTATCTCCGTGAATACGTTGTTTTGATAACGTATGCTAACATTGTTTGTACGGCGGTAATTGTGCAGATGCTGTTTCTATAGTGAACAGTAATATTTAAGGATGCTTTCATGAGTACTGGCATGAAAGGTTCATATATATTATGGTTTTCTGCAGGTACGCTAACCACGGTTAAATAGGTTAAGACGAATAAGGATATCCGACTAGTTATTATAGGGAGAGACGACTATATTGTGCCACCAAAACTAATCACGTAAAGTCCAAATATATTTGGCAATTATTTTGAGTTGTGAGGACGCGTAGCTCGTGCATGCATATTCCTTGATTTGATTGAATAAGTGGCATGGTTGTTGTTTTATGGATGACTAGAGTGTTGTTAATCATTAGTGCCACCTTGCAATAATCATACCAGCAGTCCTAGATTCTAGTGATTCGCCTTTTATCGTTTCATTCTCAAGATCTAGAATAATCCTCTGATGTTCATCCAGATAGTTGCATTCCAATCAATCCATCAGTCTAACTCACATTTTTCCGCAGTCTTCTCAAGGTGTATGGTTGAAAACTTGTAATCTCACCATTTGAATCCTTGTTTCAGATGGCCGAGCTTCCAAGGTTCTTTTGGGATTCCGCAGGACACGCTCATACCAATGCCTTGCATTGGGAGGGTTTTCCTCGTCTTTTGTGGGAATCTCTCCAGGTATTTGGCTACACCGAGCCTCCACCTTATGATGGAGTAGAGTATGAAGAAGAAAGTGTTCCCCGTTGTCGGGTGAAGATGACTGTTCCTCCACATCCTACCTTATCTCTGTGGCAGCCTATTGAAGTTAATGTGATTGGTCATCACCTCGCCGATACTTTTGAAGCGGTAGCTATGGAAGCTATTCACATCTTCTGTGATCAACATCCTGAGGAAGTTGCAGGATATCCTATCGGTTTATTTCCTACAATGGATTCTCGTGACCCTGAATGGACTTTCAGGGTGACATACTGTGACCACTTACTGGGAACTCTGGCCGGAGAGACTCTACGCACCACGGTCAGATTCATGAATGCTCAGTATCATTACCAGACACTTCAGCAGCATGGTATCTACCGCTTGACCAATATAGCCCAAGGGTATCGTAATCAAGTTGGCCGGCAGAGTACGCAGATTGAGGAACTCCAAGCTACTGTCACTGCTAAGGAAGAAGTTATTACTCAGCGGGAAGAAACCATTCAGCATCGAGAGGAACAGATTGTTGAGAGTGATGCTCTCATTACCCAGCGTGACATTGTTATTGACTTTCTCCAGGAGCAAGTTCATGAGCTCAACCTTAATCTTGGCCAAGCTATTGATCACATCAGCATGCTTCATGAGCAACCAGGGCAGCCCGTTGTCGATGAGCCTGATGGTGATGAAGAAGAAGATCCTGAAGAAGTCGAAGGAGTCTCTGGGATCGACTCTGAGCATGGTGACCCTGTTCTTAGTCCTCATCATTCCTCATCTGGCAGTCAGTCATCTGTGGGCAACTTTGATGACTTCTAGTCTCGTTTGAGTTGACAGCATCTTAGGTGTAGGTAGTGTCACGTAGTGTGACATGGAAGTGAGTAGTTAGATGACTTACAAGCCACTTGTTGTAGTATATGTGACAAACCTATGTACGGGTTGGTTGGTATTGAGGAACAATGTGATGTAATATGGAATAAGTTTCAGTTGGTAATGTAAATCTGAATGCGGTTTGGATGGTTAAGTTAATACTTTGTGACTTGGATTGATTCCCTGGCATTGTTTTAGTATATGTTATGCTGGTATGATATGATTTCTAAAAATAGAAGCGAGTATTGGTAAATGCTAATGGACAACTTCTATATTTCAGATGGTTGGTGCTACATGCGGAACCCCAGAGGGATTCAGATCGGACCAGGCTAGTGGGTCACAACAACCACCTCCGCCACCACCAAATCTAGCGGAAGTGATGGCCCGTCAGACTGAACTCCTGAACATGCTAGTGCAGGCCCAGCAACATCAGTTCCGTTCTCCTCAACGTGGGCGTGAAGAGCACCCCTCGGCTAGTTATCAGGATTTCTTCAGTACGCAGCCTCCGCTTTTCCATAAGACTGAAGAACCCCTTGATGCAGATGCATGGCTCCGTACCATTGAGTCCAAGTTTGCGTTACTTTCCGTCCCATGCTCTGAAGCAAACAAAACTCTCTTCACAGCCCAACAGCTCCGTGGTAATGCTCGCATTTGGTGGGACAACTACTATGCAATGCAACCGGATGGACATGTTGTTACTTGGGAAGAATTCAGGGCCGCCTTTAGAGCACACCATATCCCGGAAGGACTCATTGAGCGGAAGCTCAATGAATTTTTAGTGCTTACTCAAGGAAATCGCACTGTACTTCAATACGCACAAGCTTTCAATCACCTGTGCCAGTATGCAGGCTATCATGCTGACACGGACGCCAAGAAAAGAGATAGGTTCCGTCGCGGACTAAACACCAAGCTGAAGGAGCGCTTGAATCTAGTCAGGGCTGACAACTTCAACGAATTGGTCAACATGGCCATTACCCAAGAGGATTGTATCTTAGCCCATCGTGCTGAGAAAAGGCAGAAAGTGTCGACTAGACCCTCGAATGCACAACCTTCGAGGTATCGGGTAATTCAGAACCCAGCTCCCCGAGCTCCGCCCAGAAATGTCCTGATCGGCAGATGGATAGCTAGACCTCCTCA
Source organism: Panicum hallii (assembly GCF_002211085.1). Lineage (NCBI taxonomy): Eukaryota > Viridiplantae > Streptophyta > Magnoliopsida > Poales > Poaceae > Panicum > Panicum hallii. The sequence goes on along the minus strand of NW_020356170.1, from coordinate 64,675 downwards.
GCAGCCCCGATTCAACAGGACACCAGTGCCCCAATCTCAGCAGCAGCAACGGTTAGTCGGTCCAAGGCCAAACCCTCCGCAATTTAATCAAATGAATAACATCAATAGGTGTTTCAACTGCGGCAGTCCGGCACATTTTGTTAAAGACTGCCCACAACCAAGGAGAACATTTCCTGGACAAGCTTCCAACTCTAACCCCAAGAACAAGGGCAAAAGGCAGGTTATGCAAGTCCGTCAAGGAATAGTAAATTTCACTACTCTATCGGAACTTCCGGAAGGTGCACTAGTGATGACGGGTACATTCACTCTACACCATCACCCTGCTATTATACTTTTTGATTCTGGTGCAACCCATAGTTTTATCAGTACAAGGTTTGGGATCAAAATAGGTTTGGATTTCTACCCCACTAATGGAACATATATGATAACAACCCCTGGAGGTAGAATTGCATCAAATCAAATTTGTAGAGATGTACCAATCCAAATGGGTAGCACTTTAATAAGAATGGCTTTAATTTCATTAAACCTAGAAGGAATGGATATTCTCCTAGGTATGGATTGGATGACCAGATATCGAGTATCTTTAGATATCTTTTCCCGTATAGTCGAGATGAATTCCCCGGAATATGGACATACCATCCTTCATCTACCACAACAGGAGTATATCAATTCTGGTATATATGCCATAAAAGGGATCAAGTTAGAGGACATCCCTGTTGTGTGTGAATATCCAGATGTTTTTTCGGACGAGTTACCTGGAATGCCCCCAGATAGAGATGTTGAGTTTGTTATAGAGTTACAACCTAGCACAGCCCCCGTTTCTAAGAGACCTTATCGTATTCCGCCTAATGAACTGGCCGAGTTAAAACTTCAACTTCAGGAACTTCTTGATAAAGGTTATATCCGCCCAAGTGCTTCACCTTGGGGATGCCCTTCTCTGTTTGTTAAGAAAAAGGATAACAGTCTTAGACTATGTGTTGATTATCGCCCCCTCAATGCGGTTACTATTAAAAATAAGTATCCTCTTCCCCGCATTGATATTCTGTTCGATCAGTTATCCGGAGCCGAGATATTCTCCAAAATTGACCTTCGCTCCGGGTATCATCAAATAAAGATTAGGCCAAGTGATATTTCAAAAACAGCTTTCTCCACCAGATATGGACTCTATAAATATCTGGTTATGTCTTTTGGTCTTACCAATGCACCAGCATATTTCATGTATCTCATGAACTCTATCTTCATGCTGGAACTTGATAAATTCATCGTGGTTTTTATCGACGATATTCTGATCTATTCCAAAACTCTCGAAGATCATGCTAAACATCTTCATGTTGTTCTTCAATGTTTGCGAGATCACCGTCTATATGCCAAATTCTCTAAATGTGAATTATGGCTTGACACCGTCAAATTTTTGGGTCATACCATCTCTAAGGATGGTATATCCATTGACCCGAGCAAAGTTCAGGAAGTAATGGATTGGAAACCTCCTACTTCGGTCCATCAAATTTTTCTTGGTCTTGCTGGTTACTACCGTCGTTTCATTCCAGATTTTTCCCGAATAGCCAAGCCCTTGGCAGAACTATTAAAGAAAGGAGTTAAATTCTCCTGGAATGAGAAATGTGAAGAAGCTTTTCACACTCTAAGAGCACATCTTACCACTGCACTAGTTTTGGCTCAGCCAGATACATCAAGACCTTTTGATGTTTATTGTGATGCATCAGGCACCGGACTTGGGTGTGTACTTATGCAGGATAACCGCGTAACTGCATATGCCTCTAGAGCACTTTAGACACATGAGCAGAATTATCCTACTCATAACCTTGAGCTTGCAGCCGTTATACATGCACTTAAACTTTGGAGACACCATCTTATGGGTACCAAGTGCAATATTTGTACGGATCATAAGAGTCTAAAGTACATCTTTACACAAGCAGATTTGAACATGAGGCAGAGATGTTGGTTAGAACTTATAAAGGATTATGATCTTGAAGTACACTATCATCCCGGCAAAGCCAATGTGGTTGCAGATGCACTTAGCCGCAAATCACATTGTCATTGTTTATCAGTAGAAGTTTTTAGCAACACTCTTTGCTGGGAAATGAGGAAGCTTATTTTGGAAATCATTCCTCAAGGCAGTCTGAATCATATAGCAGTTGAGCCTATACTTCAAGATAGTATTGTTATGGCACAACAACATGATAAAGGAGTTAAAATTATCAAGCAACAATTAGCCCAAGGAGAAGAGAAGTATAAATGTTTCCAAGAGGATTCTAAGGGAATTCTACGGTTTAAGGGATGTATAGTTGTACCCAAGAACCATCAGCTTCGCAAGCAAATAATGGATGAAGCACATTTATCTAAGTTTGCTATGCATCCTGGCAGTACGAAGATGTACCAGGATTTGAAACAGAATTTCTGGTGGACTCGTATGAGAAGAGAAATAGCAAAGTACGTCTCCGAGTGTGATATTTGCCAGAGAGTTAAAGCCAGTCACTTAAGGACTTCTGGTACGCTACAGCTCTACCTATTCCTTATTGGAAATGGGAAGATATCAGTATGGATTTTATTGTAGGTTTACCCAATACTTCCCAGAGGCATGATTCTATTTGGGTGATTGTGGATAGATTAACTAAAACTGCTCATTTTCTTCCAGTGCATACCACTTACACTGCTAGGAAGTATGCGGAAATATATCTAGACCAGATCGTTCGTCTCCATGGGATACCTAAAATGATCATCTCTGATCGTGGAGCACAGTTTGTTGCTCATTTCTGGGAGCAATTTCAACAAACTCTTGGAACCAAGTTAATCCGAAGCTCCACATATCATCCGCAAACAGATGGGCAAATAGAAAGGATAAACCAAATCTTAGAAGATATGCTTCGAGCTTGCGTGATCCAGTATGACAAGCATTGGGACAAATGCTTAGCTTTAGCAGAATTCTCCTACAATAACAGTTATCAGTCAAGTATCAAGATGGCTCCTTTTGAAGCCTTATATGGTCGCCAATGCAGAACTCCTTTGAATTGGTCTTAGACTGGTGAACGCGGAATCTTTGGACCTGATCTCTTCAACGAGGCAGAGGAAAAGGTAAAGATTATTCAGGATAATCTTAAAGCAGCTCAATCAAGACAAAAGAGCTACGCAGACAAAAGGAGGAAACCAATACAGTTTGAAGTAGGTGATTTTGTATACCTGCGAGTATCTCCTACTCGAGGCGTTCAACGATTTGGTATCAAAGGCAAACTCGCTCCTCGCTACATTGGTCCTTTTGAAATCCTTGAAATTTGTGGACCCGTAGCTTATCGACTTCAACTTCCTCCTCAGCTAGCAGCTATTCATAATGTTTTCCATGTATCTCAGCTGAAGAAATGTATCAGCGTTCCTACCGAAATCGTTGATACGCAAGGTATCGACATCGAACCCGATCTTTCTTATAAGGAACTTCCAATCAGAATCTTAGATACCAAGGAAAGAAGTACTAGAAGAGCAACAGTCAAAATGTTTAAGATCCAGTGGAATCATCATACAGAAGAAGAGGCTACCTGGGAAACCGAAGACTATCTTCAAAAGAACTTTCCGGACTTCCTCAAGAATTCTTAGGTATCTACTCTCTTACTATAACATTCCTGTAATCTCGAGACGAGATTCCTTTTAGGGGGGAAGGTTGTGACACCCTAGGTGTCAATTAGAGCAAGCCAATAGGAAGAATGTTTTGGTGTGGATTCAATTGTGTTAAAACTAAGTTAGGATATGTAAATAAGGGTATTTGTGTAAATATATGAAAGTACAAGCCCTTTTATGTAACTTAGTTGAAATATAAAAGTAACACCCAAAAGTTACCAAGGGTCAAAATGTAAAAGTGGAAAAGTAATCATGACCAGCCATAAATGCTTGCAACTAAGCCCAAGAGTCCCTAAAATTTACACTACTAGGACAAAACTTATGTAAAGATTGATTTGAGTGCAAAATGGTAAAATAAAACATTGTGCTTTAGGTTTCTAAACTAGAGTCCTAAAGCAAAGTTATAAGATTTGAAAAGTTCTACAACTTCTATTTTGACCATTTCCTCATTAGAGCTCTGGATCAGTGGGAAATTTCTGTTTGCAGTGCAGTCCCTGAGGTTTTTGTAATTTCCAATGAGGCCCCTCGGACCTCCTTCCCTCTTCCTCCTCCTCTGGCACCTCCTCTGCTTCGCCCGCTGCTACTCTGCTGCCGGTGTCAGCGCCACTTCCCCGGCCACGTGCTGAGCCTCGGCCGCTCCCCGGCGCCACCTCCAGCTCCTAGACGCTCCACGCGTCGCTCCCAACCCGAGCGCCGCTCTAGCTCCTCCTCCCTAGCCCTCTCGCGCGTGCCACGCCGTCCCGTGGCTCTGCCGCCGCCATCTCGCCGCCACTGTGGCACTGCCCGTGCATGCCCCCTCACCCCCTCTTTTCTGGTTCAAGAGCGGCACTAGCTCCCTCTCTCCCCATTCCACTACCGTTTCTGCTCTCTACTTGTCCGGAACCCCGAGCACCACCGCCGCCATCTCCTCCAACTCCGGCGCCCTCCTGTTCGCTGTGGGCAGCCCACTCCAATTCTCCCTGCACCACCACAACCCCCTAGGAAGTTTCCCCTCACTCCACTGATGCTCCCAAACCACTCCTCGTGGCCGGACCTCCACCGGATCTACCTTGCCGCCATTACCACTTCGCCGGTGAGTTTCTGTCCGCCGTCGAGCTCTTACCTCCACCCCTCCTCCATCCAATTCGACTACTCCAATAGCTTCTGTAACATTCAGGTAATTAGAAACATAGCCACTGGGTTTTAGTGTAAAAATATGTATGCTTGCTATGGTATATGTGAGTAGTACAAAAGGCTAGGGGTATAACTGTAATTTCTATAAAATATAGTTCCTTGAGTGTTATTTAGGTGAAAGGGGAGAATGCATTAAAACCTAGGATAAATATAATACTAGGTGTCAAATTTATATTACCATAGGAGAGAAAGTGTAAAAGATAGGTTAAATCCTAAGGAAAATAGGTCTTTAAGTAAGAATAGGGACCTAAGTGTAAATAAAACAAAAACCATAGGGCCTTTTATGTAAAATAGTTGATGTGTAAAAGTAACCTTCATGTTTACATAAGGACTAACATGTAAGAATACAAGTCATCATGACATTTCATGAAAATTTGTAAAACATATCCAAAATTTGATCAAATTCACTTTGGTAAGGACAAAGGTAATTCAAATTCCACCTTTGTTCAAAACTTAACTTGTAAAGCTGCAAACTTTGAGTTTTTGAACTTGAGCCCTACAACAATATTGTAGAGCTTGAAAAACTCTAAAACTTTCATTTTGGGCATTTTCTCACTAGATCTCTACATCAGTGGGAAAAATTAGTTTATTGAGAGGCCCCTGGGATCCTTTAGTTTTACACATAGGTCCTTCGGACCTTTTCCCTCCTTCTTCTTCCCCTGAGCCCCCTCTGTTCCCTGCCTCCCCTGCTCTGCCGCCGGTGCAGCTCCCCCAGCCGCTGCTGTGCAGGCCACCGCTGCCCACCTCCTGCTTCCCCTCCCTCCACGCGTCGCCTCCTTCCTTCCCCACGCCTGCTCCTTTCCCCTACCGCCCTCCTCCACGCGCCCCACGGCGAGCCGTCGCCGACCGCCACGTCGTCGCCACCGCGTTCTGCGCTCACGCCTCCTTCCTCTCCTCTTTTCTTCTGCCCAACAGGACTAGGAGACCCCAGTGACACCGTTTGCACCCCTTTTCACCTTGCCGTGCACATCCCGAGCTCCAACTACTTCCGCCGCCCGCTCCTCCCCTCCGATGAAGTACGGGTCACCGTGGGCAGTAGCCATCGGCCCCCCATTGCCTCTACCGATCCTCTAGCAGGTTTCTCAACCCCCACTTGTGCTCCCCAGCCAGTAGCCGCAATCCAATTTCAGCCGGAGCATCTTTGCCGGCGAGCTCCACCCGCTGCCGCTCGGCCTCGCCGTGGGCAGCGGCCACCAGGCGCCCCTCGCCCCCATCAACCCCCTTGCGAGCTTCCCCGACCTCTGCTCGTGCTCACCAACCCCCAATCACCCTCCAATCACGGCCGGAACCCCTCTGCTGACGAGCGCCGCCACCGCCGCCTCCGGCTCGTCGTGGGACACCTCTCTCCGGTCTTCCTCGACTCCAATTGATCCCGCACCGAGCCTCCTCACACCTCCAGGAAGCTCCCCGACCACCTCCTCACCGCCCAAGACCACCGGAGCACGGCCCCTGCCGATTCCCTCCGCCGCCGGCCGCCTATCTCTGCCACGCCGCCGCTTCAGGTCACCCCCATCCGATCCCGAGCAACCACAGGTGCGCAAGGACCTCGTGGTACTTCCCCACCCCTCTATCCTCGCCGCCGGCGATCGCCGTCGCCAGGACACGCCGGTCAAACCTCACGCCCCCTCTCTGACCGAGGCTGAGGACCACGGATTAGAAGGTGCAAAAGGTCAGGGGGCTATCTGCAAAGCCCAGACACATATGAATAGTGCCAATAGGGACCTCTACGTAAACGTTCTTGTTATTTTATGTGAGCCATGCAGTTAGTTTGTAAAATCGATAGAAATTATAGGAAATTCCAAAAATTGTCAAACCAGTTTTATTAGAAACGAGAAATCAAAATCTACAACTTTTATTAATAGAGTTGGGTATGAAACTAAATACTTTGGAATCTATTTTAAATCCAAATAAAAGGAGTATTTTCTATATAACTCTTACATACAAGCTTAGACTCTTAAGATTTTTGGTATGTAGCTTCTATAGGTCATGTGTAAGCTTGTGTAAAAGTTTCAAACTTAGTACTGTTTTGTAGTTTAAGTTCTTTTGAATTTGGGTAATTCAATTTTGAGATGATTTGAAATTAATTAAGCATGTTCCTTAGACTTAGTTAATTAGATCTTTTTGTCATAATCTAATATATTGATAATTAGTCTATGATTAAATTTTCAAGACTTTATAATTCTATTTACCTAAGATTTGAATTTAAACTTGAAATTTGAATTCAAATTTAAATGTTTTAATTCCTATTTTCAGTAAATCCAATACTATAATCATAACTTAAATATAAATGATAATTCAAGACTAAACCCCTTTGTTTCATGAGTTCATGTGTGTTAACTATTGGATTGCAACTTTATTGTGAAATAAAATCTTAAACTTAAACAACATCTCACTTAAATTATTGCATATCATGTAGAATCAACGACGCTCAACGACGGAGACTACGAGTTGGTCTTGGGACAAGACGAAGGGTTTTCTGAAGACCCGATAAACGTCGTCGAAGGTCTAATTGAAGCTCCAAACCAAAGTTCAGAACACTTTGACACTACTGCCCCCAACCCCGCGCAAAAAGGCAAGCCCCAGACATAACCGCTACTTTGTTTACACTGCAACCTATATTATTTATATATATATATATATATCTCTATGCATTAAGTTCTTAGGAGTTGTATGTGAAACCGTAGTCGCATTTTCCTAGGAACCAATGTATTGAATATTAGCACTTGAGTTCGAATGGCCGCTATGCTAATAGGACCGGTAGAAGTCGGGTGATTTCCTGTCACTCGCGCGAATTAGGAGTTGTAATGCTTACATTCCTGCAATCACTATAAGGATGATGGACGGGATTCGTGAGAGGTATCATGGTTGAGATGATACCCCGTCTGTGTTGATGAATTTGATAAGGTCGCAGTGTGTGGTAGTGGTGGTGAAGCGTTTGGATTGGCCCGAGGAGTGGACATACCTCCCACCACTTGTATTTGGTTCTTCTGGTTACTTGATTCAACGTGTGGGTATACGTGTTGCAGGGCAACCAGGAGTATGGTCATGTAGTCGCGCTACAGACATACGTCCTGCACATATTGGATGTGCGTATGGTCCTGCAGTCGCTTGTGGTGGATCTGATCCACGAGTCGGAACGAAAGGCAAACGGTTGCTTCGGAGCGATCGTTGGATGTTCCAAGCGTGTGAGTTAGGTTTACCCTTGCAAGGTTGAAATTTGATTCAGGGATCGTCCGTTTCTCACGGAGATTGAGACTGCTTGATCCCTTTACCACATAGAGTAATAAGAGCAACTTTGTGATTATCAAAAATGATGTTTGGCTGTGGATTCCACTATGGTTGAATAGTTATAGGTGCTTATCTAGAATAATTAATTACATAGAACTGGAAAGCTAAAATTTAAAATTAAGGATCCACTCTTTGTTGCTTTTCAGCTGAAAACTTTACCCATAACCAGTAAAACCATCATAAGTCTAGTTACATGGCTAAGTATACCATGAAACGGGTAAGCCTTGCTGAGTATTAGAATACTCAGTCTTGCCTTGTAATAATTTTGTTCAGGTAACCTCCCTAACGACTCAGCTCTGCCTGTACCATGGCCCTACCCTCTGCCCGATGGTTGGTCCGTGGAATGGGACCCGTCCCCGGCCAACACAGACCCCTCCGAGTGATATCATGCCAGGGCTAGCATGATATCTGAACTGACGACGTGTACGGTTGCCCGTGCTTTAAACTCCGCTGCAAGACTTAAAACCTTAAACGAATTTGTAATAACTTCCTTCAGTTGGTAACTGTTGTTACTTTTAAAATACTCATGTATTGTATCGGCCTGTGATGTAAAAATGTGATGGCATTTGTATCTGTGGACTCGCCTTCGTGTGAGGTACCTTGTTTGTTCCTGCTTTCGGTGGTTAATCGGGACGTTACCCGACAGGCCAAGGGATTATACCGTTTGAAGCACGTTACAACCCTCAAAAGTGGACTCGCGTATTTGAGCCGGTATAATTCAGGTTGGTTCTGCCAGAGCTTCCCCTCATCCTCCTGCAGCTATCAAGCCCAAGCTTGACCCTTCTCCTCGCCGGGAACCCCCTCGCTGACAAGCGCCCCTCCGCCGCCGCCTCGGCCGCCGTGGGAATGCCCCCTCCAATCATCCCCTCCCCTTCCCAAGACCACCAGAAGGTGCGCCTTGAGCTCCTGAAGCCCGTTGACCACTCCTCCTCCAATCCCCGCCGTTTTCCCTCTCCGGAATTTGGCCGGCGACCTCCCTGCCCTTCTTCCCCGACGAGCTAAGGGCATCCCTGTATTGATTTCAAAAGTTCTAAGGGTGTCCCTGTAAATTTCCAGAGCCCCCCCCCAATTCAAAAGCTGTGAACTTCAAAAATATGCAGAAAATTGTAGAAAATTCAGAAAAATACCAAACCTGTTTTGTTGGAATCCTTGAGTTAAATTTGACTACTTTTATGTAATGAGTTTGAGCTATATGTGTGTATTTTCTGATATAGATTAAATACTAGGAAATGAGTACTTTATTTGTATCTCATGTTATAGGCATGTGTTATAGCTGAATTTTGGAACCCAGGTTGTATGTGTCATGTATAGCTCTGTGTAAAAATCTCGAGTTCTTTACTGCTCATTTGCTTAGAAATTCGAGTACCTTTGTTATATGTTGATAAAAGATTTATAATTTAATTCTAGATGTATTCATTCATGTTTAAGGCTGAAAATTTCACCTTAGTTTTGCTTCAGCATGCTGAATCAAAAATAAAACTTTGAGAGTCAGAATCTAAGTATAACTCCAATAGTAAATTTAAGTTTAGATTCAAAGAAAAATTCATGAACCATAGCTCTAGTTCATGAAAAATTATGAAAATAATTTGAGAAATTGCTCTTAAGTAAGGTAGCATGACCACAAATTCTGAACCCATGATCAGGTGTAGAACCACTAAAATAAATAAAACTTGATAAGTAGATCCATATTAAATAATAACCTAAGGTTGTTAAAGATAATTAGCTAGTTAAATAGCTAAAGGTGATTTATGTGATTAATCAAACATGCTACCTCATGTAATTAATTAAATGTTTAGAGTTACCACCCCTGTTACTTAATGTAACGAAGTAAATAAGTTAATACTCGATAAATGACTGCCCAGTAAGGGGCAATTGTGTAGTACGCTAATACATAATGTTATGTTCATTGGATTGCAATTTTATCATGAAGTAAAATAACAATCTACGCATTTTCTAAACTGCATTATTCTCATCACATGTAGACTCGACGCTTCTCACTGACGGTGATTATCAGATTCTTCTGGAACCCGAAGTGGAAGTCTCTGAAGACGCCGGGAACATCGTTGGAAAATTAACTGAAGCTCCGAACCTGAGTTCGGAAGGATTTAATAACATCTCTGACCCTAGCCCCGCCAGTGAAGGCAAGCCCCGGACATAAACCCACTACTTTATTTACACTGCAATCTACATTTATAGTATTCTTGTGCATTAAGTTCTTAGGAATTGTTTGGAAACCCTAGCTGCATATTCCTAGGAACCGATGTAATGAATACTGGAACCTGAGTCCTTATCGCATAGATGCTATGCTAATAGGACCGGTAGAAGTCGAGTGATTTCCTGTCACTCGCGCGATATAGAAATTGGTTGTTTCCGATCCTGCAATCACTATAAGCATGACGGACGGGGTTATGTGCAGCAACATGGAAAAGAATGATACCCCATCTGTGTTGATGAATTTGGTTCAGTGTGTGGTAGTGGCAGTTAAGCATTTGAAAGTACTAGCCACATGCCGCAAAATATGGCAAGCGTTAAGCCTAGTAACCAATCGGCCCGGCAAGTGGACTCGTCCCCCACCACTTGACTTTTATTTTATGTTTACACGCACTGACTGTGGGAGTATGTTCTGCGGAGCAGACGGGAATACGGTCATGTAATCGCACTACAGACGTATGTCCTGCATATTGGATGTGCGTATGGTCCAACAGTCGCTTGTGGTGGCTTTGTTCCACGACCCGGAATGAAAGGCAAACGGTTTCTCTGGAATGACCTGTTGGTGTTCCAAGCGTGTGAGTTCGGTTTACCTTGCAAGAGTTGAAATTCGATTCAGAATCGTCCATTTCTCGTGGAGAAGGAGACTGCTTAACTCTTTTGCCACATAGAGTAACAAGAGAAATGTTGATGATGAGTAATACTGGTGTATGTTTAAAAAGACTCTACCTTGCTTGAGTAGTTACAGGTGCTCACTTAGAATGGTTAAAGGAACTAGAATCTGAAAGCTAAAATATGAAAGTAAGGACCTACTCTTTGTTGCTTTAGCTAAAACAAAACCCAAAACCCCATTAACGCCTTCATGGTCTCGTTATGGGCTAAGTGTACCCAATACCGAGTAAGCCTTGCTGAGTATTAGAGTACTCAGCCTTGACTTATGATTTTATTTCAGGTAATGTCTCTGAAGACCCTACTCTTTCCATGCCTTGGCCCTATGCTTTGCCTGATGGTTGGTCCGTGGAGTGGGACCCGTCCCCGGCCAACACCGACCATAACGAGTGAGATCATGCCCTGGCTTAGCATGATGTCCATATTGGCGACGTGTATAGTTATCGTACCTTGAATTCTGCTGCTGTGAACTTGAATTTTTAAACTAGTTTGTAATAATAAGTTCTAAGTTCAGAACCTTTGTTATTTCTGCAAACTCATGAAACATAAGTGCTTGAGATGTAAAATGTGATGATGATTGTATCTCTAGACTCGCCTTCATGCGAGGTACCTTGTTGGATCCTGCTTTCGGTGGTTTATCGGGACGTTACCTGACAGGCCAAGGGATTACACCGTTTGAAGCACGTTGGAGCCCTTGAGAGAGAGGACTTGCATACTTGATACGGTGTAATTCAGGTTGGTTCTGCCACAGGAGGGTGGCGGGGAAGTGGCTAGAAAGCTTCCTCGGGGTGATATGGTGGTGGTGGTGTGCTTCGCTGGGGCTGAGAGGGGGTGGAGCGTAGGGACGACGGCGAGACCGAGCGGCGGTGGAGCTCGAGCTCACCGACGCGGTGGTCCGGGCTGTGTGGGCGCGGGGAATGGAATTGGACTGCTCAGTGAGCTTTAGTGGGTTACAGCAGTGCTGTAGGAGCACGGGCTTGTGGGTGGGGCGGAGGAGGCGGCTGACAACGGCGAGCCGAGGCAGCGGCGGAGCTCCGGCGAGGCGTGGCGCTCGGAAAGAAGGAAGAGAAGTAGAATGGGAGTGCGTGAGTGCAAGAGTGAGTCCGTGGGGAGCTCAGGGACACGCTTGACTTCGAGGAGGAGGCACGGTGAGGGAGAGCTGCTGCTGGCAAGCCAGCGGCGTGCGTGGCGGCTTGGGCGGCGGCGGCGCGATGTGGAGGGCCGAGGAGAGGGCCAGCGCGGGTCAGGTGAGCGGCGGGCGTGGCGCTGGAGGGCACGTGGCGCGGAGAAGAGCGGCGCGGGGCAGCTGGGGCTCGGGAAAGTGGCCGGCGAAGGCGGCGGGGTCAGGGCGCGGGCAGAGCACGGGGAGGGGCTAGAGGTTGAAGATAGGGACCTGTCTGCAATTTTTTGAAAAATGCAGGGACTCCACTGTGAAGCCAAATTAACTTTCAAACCATAGCTCAAATGAAAATGTGCCCAAAAGAAAAAGTGTAGAGCTTAGCAAGATCTACTACTGTGCTTTAAGGGTCAGCTTCAAAAAAGTTAAGGATTTGAATCTAATTTAAAACTTGACAAAATTTTAATCTTTAGAGATATCCTTTTTAAATTCTACACTCCAATTGAATCCTTAGGGTAGTTTCACTCCTTACAGAGGTTTAAAAGTAAGTACATGCTTTTGCAAAACAACCCTTTACATATTTTGATTTTACCTACCATTCTCACACATTTTGCACCAAAGGACCTAAATTTTCCAGAATTACAAAAAGACCCCTTTTGCCTTTGCATTAAAGTTTTTAACACACATACAAAAGATCAAACACACAAACTCATACTAGAATCTAGTGTGTTTTCTTCCCAAGTACCTGAATGTCACAGAAACTTCCATGGAAGAGAAGCAAATGAAAAGCTTTTATAAAAATTCTCGTAGAATCGAGAATGAAGTTTTCATTCTGTACATGCCAGATCATGAATTAGTAACTGCAGCCAATCTTCGAAAAGTCCCGATTGTTTCAATTTTTGGAATGGAATATTTACGGAATCCCCATGAATAGGATCAAACCTTATTCCATCCTATTTCCATAAGATTCCTCTTTCTTATTCCTAAGCAAGCCCTCGAGAGGGCTTAGTTGATCCTGATTTCTGTTTTCTGTTTCCTTTCCTTTTTATTTGTTTCAAAAAAGATATCGTCCGATTCTCCTTCTATTGATTCTTTTCTGATTGAGATGTCTGGATCCATGTGTCTACATACCTAGATTTTATTCATGGATTAACGAAAATGTGCAAGAGCTCTATTTGCCTCTAACATTCTATGAGTTGCTTCCTTTTTGCGTATGGCACCCCCATTCCCTTTGGCAGCATCTACTAATTCGGAACTTAATTTGAAAGCCATATTTCGACCCGGATGCTTTTGGGATGCTTCTAATAACCAACGAATGGCAAGTGCTATTCCTTGTTTAGATCTTATTTCAATCGGAACTTTCCACGTCGATCCTTTTTTTGTTACGCCTTGTTTTTACTCCTATATTGGGAGTTACTCTACGTATTGCTTGACGTAAAACCAATAGTGGATTTGTTTTTGTCTTTTGTTGAATTTTTTCACGGCTCGATAGAGAATTTCATAATACAGTTAACCACCATGTTAACTAATCGATTACGAAAAATTGGATTAGATTTTGCGGTTCTTTTTTCTGCAGTACCTCAACGTGACATGAGCGTGAAAGAGGTTCAAGAATCCATTTTCTTTTTATAAGGGCTAAAAATGAATCACTTATTTTTTTGGCTTTTTGACCCCATATTGTAGGGTAGATCTCGAAAGATTGGGAAAGATCTCCCTCCAAGCCGTACATATGACTTTCATTGAATACGGCTTTCCACAGAATTCTATAGGGATCTATGAGATTGAGTATGGAATTCTGTTTACTCACTTTAAATTGAGTATCCATTTCCCTCCTTTTCCTACTAGGATCGGAAATCCTGTATTTTCCATATCCATACGATCGAGTTCTTAGGTTTCCGAAATAGTTTAATGGAAAAATAAGTGCTTCGAATCATTGCTATTTGACTTGGACCTGTTCTGAAAAAGTTGAGGTATTTTGAATTGTTGTTGACACGGACAAAGTAAGGGAAAACCTCTGAAAGAATTTCCATATTGACCTTGGACATATAAGAGTTCCGAATCAAATCTCTTTAGAAAGAAGATCTTTTGTCTCATGATAGCCTGCTCCAGTGCCCTTATGAAACTTTTGTTATTGGGTTAGCCATACACTTCTCATGTTTCTAGCGATTCACATGGCATCATCAAATGATACAAGTCTTGGATAACAATCTAGAACGCACTAGAACGCCCTTGTTGATGATTCTTTACTGCGACAGCATCTAGGGTTCCTCAAATAATGTGATATCTCACACCGGGTAAATCCTTAACCCTTCCTCCTCTTACTAACACTACAGAATGTTCTTGCAAATTATGGCCAATACCAGGTATATAAGTAGTGATTTCAAATCCAGAGGTTAATCATACTTTGGTAACTTTACGCAAGGCAGAGTTGGATTTTTTGGGGTTGATAGTGGAAACGTCGACAGATAAGTCATCCTTACTATCCCTCTACAGAACCGTAATGAGATTTTCACCTCATACGGCTCCTCGTTCAACTATTTCAAAGGGATCCTTTTCCTTGTTCGAGAGTCTTCACCCTTCTTCCACTCCGTCAGTGCCGCCCAGGGCATAAGGGGCATGATGACTTGGCCTCATCCTCTCCTTCCTCTGGCTTAACACCGGTGGTCTGTTCAGGGTTCCAAACTTATAGTGGCAACTAAACACGAGGGTTGCACTAGTTGCGAGACTTAACCCAACCCCTTACGGCACGAGCTGACGACAGTCACGCACCACCTATGTCCATGTTCCCAAGGGCACACCTCTCTTTCAAGAGGATTCGCGGCATGTGAAGCCCTGGTAAGGTTCTTCGCTTTGCATTGAATTAAACCACATGCCCCATGCTTGTGTGGGCCCCCGTCAATTCCTTTGAGTTTCATTCTTGCGAACGTACTCCCTAGGTGGGATACCTTAATGCGTTAGCTACAGCACTACACGGGTCGAGTCACACAACACCTGGTATCCATCATTTACGGGTAGGACTATTGGGGACTCTAATCCCATTTTCTCCCCTAGCTTTCATCTTTCAGTGTTGGTGTCAGCCCAGCAGAGTGCTTTCACCGTTGGTGTTCTTTCCAATCTCAATGCATTTCATCGCTCCACCAGAAATTTCCTCTACCCCTACTGTACTCCAGCTTGGTAGTTTCCACCGCCTGTCTAGGGTTGAGTCCTGGGATTTGTCGGCGGATTTGAAAAGCCACCTACAGATGCTTCACGCCCAATCATTCAAGATAACACTTGCACCCTCTATCTTACAACGGCTGCTGGCACAGAGTTAGCTGATGCTTATTCCTCAGGTCCCCTAAACCAAGTTTCTATAAAACCATCTTTTAACGAGACGTGAGCCGCTCAAGCACACAGCACAGAGGGCCACTCTCAGAATTAAGTTGCATATAACCATTAATCAAATTTAATTAAAAAGGACTGAGGGGTGTGAGAGCGCGGCACCTAGCACAACTAACCAAAATGCAACCCAAGGTATTTATATAGGATAAGGTGGCTAGGAAGTCCTTATAGGCATACAATATTTAAATGCAGTATGAAATTGTATTTAAACAGTGATAGGATATTCATGTTATACTTGCCTTCCTTGTACTCTCCCGGCTGCAGCTCGAACTCCTCAGAGGAGGGCTCCTGGTACTGCTCCGGAGGCTCGACGTCTACTCATGATCGTAATCATCAAGCATGGTCCACACATACACACATGCACAACAAAAGCAAACTATAAGAAAACAATACACCAACACAATAGAACAACACACAAAACTAGCCTAGAACTATTCTACGCATTACAACGATCGCGAGAGCGCAAAAACCATCTAAAACGGAGCTAAGACGCGAAAACTAGACTTAAAACAAGGTCCAGGGGCTTTTCTATAAGAAAACAGGAAAACCAGGGGGTTCTGTGCAAAACCGAGGGCCTAAACCTAATTAAAGGGTAGACACAGGGGCTAGCCTGCAAAAACTCCAAGAAAGGAATGGAAAACCTAAGTCTAGGAAGCCCAGGGGTCTAAACTATAAAAATAGGACCTATTTGCAAATACTTTTGAACTTCGGGTGGATTGCGGGTTGATTCCAGAGAAAGCCGAGGGTTCTTTACCAAACTGGCTGGGCTGAAGCGGTACACGTTGTTCTGGGCCACTGGATCTAATCTCTACGGCCCAGATTAGATCTGATCCGCGAAGGGGTACGCTTGATTCTCATCCCTCTGATCGGGATCTAACGCGCCAGAGCCTAACTTAACTGGAATCCAATCCCACGCGCCGGATCAAGGATGGACAATCGGGATTTAAAATAACCCCGAACCGGTACGCGTTGACGTGGACGCTCAGATTTTGATCCCACGGCTCAACTCAGAAGGAGTCGCGATCTAATCTCGGTTGTTGACTCCTGATCGGACAGCCCAGGGCAAAAGGGGAAAGGAGTGGGCGGCGCTGCGACGCCGGCGGCAAAACCCGCAGCGGCGCGGCTCGGGACTCGCCGGAGCTCGGCGTTCCCGCCGCTCCGGTGGGCCAAACTTCACGACAACTGGCCAGGAAGCATCACCGCGGCTCGGGGAACACGTCGAGGGTGAAGAGAAGCGACCTAGACAACCATGGCTGCGGAACGACGGCGAGGGGCGGCTCGGGGCAGCGGACTCGCCGGCGAGCACGCGTTCTAGGCGCTGCTGGCTGCCAAGGACTACGACATCCAGCGCAACCGAACTAGGGAGAGGAGGCGAGGCTCACCGAGGGGCTGTGGAGGCCGGAGATGCGACGGAGGGAGAAAGACGACAACGACCGGCGGCGGAGGGGATCGGGCTCTCGCGGGAAGGGGTGATGCAGGGGCGATCCAAGCTGCTGATCACCTTGGACCGGCTCAAGGGGTCCCTGCGGAGGTGTACAAGGGGTCAGCACGGCCAAAGGCCCGACGATGGCGAGAAATCAATGCGGCGGAGCAGCTCACCGGCGGCAACACCTCGGTGAAATCTCGGCGATGCAGAGGCGTAGGGCCCAATTGCTGGGCTCGGGGAGCTTCTGGGTGGCGAGGGGAGGCGGATGCGGGGGTTGTCGGGGTCGGGGGCGCGGCGGAGCGTCCGGACCACGGTGAGGCCGAGGAGGTTGGCGCGGCGGAGGAAAGGGGTGGCGGCGCTGGGGGTCTCCGGTGGCGGCTAGGGTTAGGGCACGGGTAGGTGAGGGTGCCGGGCTTCGGTTTAAAGGGATAGCCGGTGATCTCGGCGTGCGGGCCCGAGGCGAGGGAGTCGCCGGAGATCACGCGGGCGGGTAGAGCTCGGGAAGGAAAGAAACAGAGGGAGGAGGAGAAACTGACGGGTGGGCCTCGGTTGCCAGAGAGAGAAGGAGAAAGGAGAGCGCGCGGGCGGGGAGAAGAGAAAGGCGCCGACAGGTGGGACCCGCGCATCGGACTGAGAGAGAGGAGGAGGCTGGCGCTCGGGCTGAGGGGAAACTAGGCCGGGGCGCGGCCCACGCGGGGAGGAAAGGGAGCTGGGCTCTGGGGAGGTTTGGGCCGGGGAAAAAGGGAGGGAGAGAGAGAGCCCGCGGGGGGGGGGGGGGGGAAGAGAAGGGAGAGAGCCTGTTGGGCTGGTCTGGCTGATGGGCTGCTTCTTCTTTTCCTTTTTCCTCTTCTTTTTCTTTTCCCAACTTAAACTAAATCAAACAAATCTATTTGAATTCAAATAAATTTGAATTCAAACCCTATACTGTGACACCCTAGGTGTCAAATTGTACCATAATATGTATGAAATGTAATGCATGTGTTGATTTGTATAAGGTTGGATGTAATTGTAGCAATAAGACCCTATGTGTAATTTTATAAAAATATGAGTCCTTTTGTGTAAAATGCATGAGTTACAAAAGTAATTTTCAAAAGTTACTAAGGGCCAAATTATAAGAATGCAAGTAATCATGACAGTTCTGAAAACTTGCATTAAGGCCCAAAATTATGTGTGTAAATAGGTAGCAAGGATAAAATCTTATAAAACTTAAAATTTGACCAAAGTTTCAAAATAAAGATGCATACTTTGAGTTTTTGAAATCAAACCCTAAAGCAAAGTTGTAGAGCTTGAAAAGTTGTACAACTTTCATTTTGGTCATTTCTCCATTTGAGCCCTGTATCAGTGGGAAATTTAGTTTTACTTTCAGGCCCTTGAAGTTTTTGCAAATTACAAACAGGTCCTTGGCGCTCTCCCACTCATCTTCTACCTCTGGCTGCTCCCTCTGTTTCTCTGTATCAGCACGCCGCCGCCGTCCTTCTTTATTTCCGGCTGTCAGAGCAGCCCCCCTCGCCCCCTCTCCATCTCAGGCGCCGCCTCATCCTCTCCCCGTCCTTATCCCCTGCCTTCCCCGTCCAATTCCGTGCCGCCACGCATTCCCCATCGCCTACCCGAGCCGCCGGTGTACTGCTCCTCCACGCCGCCGTCGTTCCCCGGCCGTGCGTCCCTCCCTTCCCCTTCTTTCCCTATAAGTAGCTGCCCTGAGGTCTCCTGATGCTAATCCCCCACTCCATTGCGCCTCTCCCTCGCCGGAGCTCTGCTCCCAGCGCCGCCCCACCGCCGCCCTACTGCTCCTGCCGGCGACCCACTTCCCGGTCTCCCCAAGCCCGGCCGAGTCCCCAAACGAGTATGACGCGGTTCCCTCTCGCTCCCCATCCCTTTTCTCTTGAGGATTCACCACCCCATCGCCGGATTTAGGAGAGGAACAGAGCTTGCTCCGGCCATCTATGGCAGGAGGACCCAATTGCGAAATCTCAATTCTTTCCAAGGGTCTAAACAGAAGTTTTCAGCCCTTTCAACCTTTCTAATGTGTTGAACTTTGAAAATTCCTAGCAAATCGTAGGAAATTCAAAAAAATGTGAAACCAGTTGCATATGAATCTTCATTTCAAATTCTATCATCTTTATTTTGTGACCATGCTGTGATAATAGATAGTTTGTGTTGTATTTAGAATAGAAGTGAATGGATGATTGTTATTTCATGTGAGTGCTATTTTTGACTTGTAAATTCAATAGAGAATTGTAGAAAATTCCAAAAATTACAAAACCAGTTTTGTTTGAAACTAGGTTTTGAACTCTATAACTTCCATTAAATGAGTTTGACTTGAAACCAAATAGTTTTGAATCTATATTGAATCTAAGACATAAAAATGTAATGTCTTATCCGTAATTCCAATCTTTACCCTATAAGGTTAACTTTGTGATCATAATTTTTGATATAAAAATTTCTATAGGACATATAAAGTGATATAAAATCTTCAAATCTAAACTCATAATATAATATAATTTCTTTTAAGATAACCATCTTGAATTATCTTAAGCAAAAATTTGCTAAGCATACCTTTTAAACTTTAATCAATTAGATCTCTTAATCATGAATTATGAAGTAATCTATTTTTAAATATTCAAAATCTTATAACATTCTTTACTCAAAAAGTTTAAATTCAAATCTAAATTTGAATTTAATTCTAATTGATGTTTTAATATTTATCTTGGATTAATTCAATTTATTTATAATACAATCAACTAAATCTTTTCAGTAGAGCTTATCTAATTAAATCTTTTGGTCAAAATCTTTAAATCTGTAATTGATCTATATTTAAGTTTTCAAAACTTTATAACCCTAATTATCTAGAGTTCACATTCAATTTGAATTAAATTTAAACTTGAATGCTTAATTTTTATCTTCAATTAAACTAATGTTTTAATCATGAGTCAATGCTTATGATTCAAAACTTAGGTTTCTTATACCATAAGTGCTTGAGTGTTAGCTTTTGGATTGCAACTTTACCATGAATTAAGATGAAAGTGTGTGCATCCATTGAACTTCATCTTGCATATCATGTAGACTCATCTCTCCCGCTGACGGAAATTATCAGCTAATCCCGGAACCAGAAGGAGGTTATTCTGAAGATCCTAAGGACTTCGTCAGGGAATTCTCTGAAGGCCCGAACCAAAGTTCGGACGTTATTAACCTGACTAACCCCAGCCCCGCCAGTAAAGGCAAGCCCCGGACATATCCCACTATTTTATTTACACTGCAATCTATATCTATCCATATTATATCTTGCATTAAGTCTAGGAATTGGAGTGAAACCCTAGATGCATGAATTCTAGGAACCCAATGTAATGCTCCCGAGTCCTTAACGGATAGATGCTCCGCTAATAGGGCCGGTAAAAGTCGGGTGATTTCCTGTCACTCGCGCGATATAGGAGTTGTAATGATTACGTTCCTGTTATCACTATAAGGATGCCGGACGGGAGTTTTGTGAGGTATCATGGTTGAGGTGATACCCCGTCTGTGTTGTTGAATTGGATAAGGCCGCGGGGTGCGTTAGCGGTGGTTAAGCATTTGAAAGTACTAACCACATACCGCGAAATATGGTAAGCGGTAAACCTAGTAGCCAATCGGCCCGAGGAGTGGACATACCTCCCACCACTCGATTTGCTTCTTTTGGTTACTTATGTTCGACTGAGGAAATACGTGTTGCAAGGGCAACCAGGAATACGGGTTTTGTAGTCGCGCTACAGACGTATGTCCTGCACACATTGGGTGTGCGTATGTTCCTGCAGTCGCTTGTGGTGGATCTGATCCACGAGTCGGAATGAAAGGTAAACGGTTGCTTCGGAATGACCCTGTGGTGTTCCAAGCGTGTGAGTTAGGTTTACCTTGCAAGGTTAAATTCGATTCAGAATCGTCCGCCTCTCACGAAGATTGAGACTGCTTAATCCCTTTATCACACAGAGTAACAAGAGTAACTATATGATGAGTAATACTGATGGTTGAGATAAAGAACTCTACCTTGCTTGCTTAGTTATAAGTGCTTATCTAGAATGGATAATCACATAGAACTTGAAAGCTAAAAGTTGAAAATAAGGATCTATCCTTAGTTGCTTTTCAGCTGAAATTAAACCCAGAACCATTATAAGCCTACATAAGTCTAGTTATGGGCTAAGTATACCCAATTCCGGGTAAGCCTTGCTGAGTATTAGTATACTCAGCCTTGCTAGCTTTATGTTTTTCAGGTAAAGCCTTTGAAGACCCTATTCTTCCCTTGTCATGGCCCTGTGCTTTTCCAGAAGATTGGTCCGAGGAATGGGATCCGTCCCCGACCAATACTGATGATCTCGAGTGATGTCGTGTCTGGGCTTAGCATGACATCCACCTTGACGACGTGTTGTAATTCTTCGCGTATGTTTTCCGCTGCTTTTAACCCTAGTTTTACAGTTTGTAATCTTTTCTCTAAATGTGAAACTTCATACTTCTTTTTGGAAACTCTTGTAATGTAATTCTCTATGATGTAAAATATGATGGTGATTGTATCTCTGGACTCACCTTCGTGTGAGGTAACCTTATTTGATCCTGTGTATCGGTGGTTTATCGGGACGTTACCCGACAGGCCAAGGGATTATACCGTTTGAAGCACGTTGGAGCCCTCGGAAGTGGACTCGCGTACTTGAGCCGGTATAATTCAGGTTGGTTCTGCCACAGCTGGTATCAGAGCTATAAGGTTACCCTGGAGCTACATTTTACCTTAAAAATGCTTTCAGTATAAAAGTTTGACCAACAAAGTATTTGGCAAAACTACGTTGGGTTCGTTAAGGATTATGCTTAGTACGTAAAGCCCTAGGGTAATGCTTATAAAGAAAATAGAGGTGGCTATAATATATGTATATATAACTTTAACTACCAGCATTACGTTTCTGTCAAAACTTAAATTTTTGCACAACCCAACCTTACATTCTGTAACGACACCTACGAACGGAGGTAAGAAGGTAAGGATCCTCAGCCAACTGAGGGAGCTTGGCCTTCCCGTCGGTGATGCGAACCGAACGCTGTTTCTCAAGCAGTGGCCTACTTGAGATGCTGCCAATGTACCAATCTCGATTGACTACATTGGGAGTATATGGTTCGGCGCAGGATATGGCGATCGCTGTTCATATCCCCGCATTTTGCGGTACCCCCCGTGAATACGTTATCTCGATAACGTATGTTAACGTTGTCTGTACGGCGGTAATTGTACAGATGCTGTTTCTATAGTGAATAGTAATGATTGGGGACGCTTTCATGACATGCTGGCATGAAAGGTTCATTGGTTATATATTGTGGTTTTCTGCAGGTACGCTAACCACGAATACGAAACTAGGACGGATAGGGTTTATCGACTAGTTAATAGTGAGAGACGTATGTATTATGCCACCGAAACTAACCACGTAAGTCCGAAGATATTCGGCAATTGTTTTTGGTTTGTGAGGACGAGTAGAACGTGCATGCATAATTCAACATCATATAATGTGTGTTTTAGTTTTTCTAAGGATGTGTGGTAGAATGTTGATCTTTGGTGTGGTTAGCAGGATTCTTGTGGTAGTGTTGGTTAAGTCTCTTAAGTATCTTCCTGCTTTCCAGCTCTTGCTATATCAAAATCAGTTATCTTGTCCTATTTACCTTGTAAGTCTTTAGCAGGGTAAATAAATTCTATCATCTGAATTCTTGTTTCAGATGGTTGGAGCTACACGTGGAACCCCGGAAGGTTTCCGGGCAGATCAATCCAGCAATTCCCAACCACCATCCCCATCACTTTCACATCTAGCTGAGGCTATGGCTCGGCAAACCGAACTTCTTAACCTATTGGTACAAGCACAAACGAAACAACAACACCAGCAGTCACGAGGTCGTGATGAACCTCAGGTGGCAACTTATCAAGATTTCCTCAGTACTCAGCCCCCGCTGTTCAGCAAAGCGGAGGAGCCCTTGGATGCCGATGCTTGGCTCCGCACCATTGAATCTAAGTTTGCTCTTCTTACGATTCCATGTGCGGATTCCAACAAGGCTTATTTTGTTGCCCAACAATTGCACGGAGCTGCCCGTATCTGGTGGGATAATCATTGTGCTATGCAAACTGATGGTCATGTTATCTCCTGGGAAGAATTCCGTAATGCCTTCAGGGCACATCATATACCTGAAGGGCTGGTGGAGCGGAAACTGAATGAGTTCTTGGCACTTACTCAAGGCACCCGAACTGTACTGCAGTATGCACAGGCTTTTAATCACCTGTGTCAGTACGCGGGCTACCATGCTGATAATGATGCCAAGAAGCAAGATCGTTTTCGTCGAGGTTTGGATACTAAGCTTAAAGAGCATCTGAACCTTGTCAAGGCAAATACTTTTAGCGAGTTGGTCAACATGGCACTGACTCAGGAGGATTGCATTACGGCACACCGTGCCGAAAAGAAGCGAAAGATTTCCACTGGATCCACGAGTGTTCAACCCTCGTGGTATCAAGTTGATCAGAATATATTGCTTGAAGCGCCACAGCGAGACGTTCCGATTGGCAGACTGGTTCTTAGGCCGCCTCAACAACAAGAAGAGTGTCAACCTCCTGTACTCCTACAACAACCACAACAATTTGGCCCACGGCCGAATATTCAACAAGCTCGACAGAAAAGCAACCCTCATTGCTGTTTAAAGTGTGGAAATGCGGATCATCTCTTTAGAAATTGTCCGCAACTCAAGAGATCTAATCAAGGTCGGAATGATTGGAACAAGGGTAAGAGGCCGATGATGCAAATCCGGCAAGGACAAATTAATTTCACTACCCTTGCAGAACTTCCGGATGGAGCTCCTATTATGTCGGGTACATTCTTTATACACCATAAACCAGTTGTTACATTATTCGATTCTGGAGCAACTCATAGTTTCATCAGTAACAACTGCGGTACCCGAATAGGACTTGATCTTTGCTCTACTAAGGGGTCATATATGATTTCTACCCCTGGAGGAAAGATTACTACTAACCAAATGGTTAAAAGTGTGCCAATTCAGTTCGGCAGTAAACTAATCAAGACTGATTTAGTACTGCTAAATCTAGAGGGTATTGATGTGATACTCGGGACAAATTGGATGACAGAACATGGAGTGCTATTAGACATCTCATCCCGAGTTATTGAGATTAACTCACCACATCAAGAAGCTATTATCCTCTATCTGCCTCAGCAAGAGTATTTGTACTCTTGCACTTATGCTATCACAGACGTTAAAGTAAAAGATATCCCAGTAGTCTGTGAATATTCCGATGTATTTCCAGACGACTTGCCTGGAGTGCCACCTGACAGAGATATTGAGTTTATTATTGAACTCCAACCAGGCACAGCTCCTATCTCGAAGAGGCCATATCGCATGCCTCCAAATGAATTGGCCGAGCTAAAGATTCAACTCCAAGATCTTCTTGATAAAGGTTTCATACGCCCAAGTGCGTCACCTTGGGGTTGCCCTGCTCTCTTCGTCAAAAAGAAGGACAATAGCCTAAGGCTATGTGTTGATTATCGTCCACTCAATGCGGTCACCATTAAAAATAAGTACCCTCTTCCCCGCATTGACATATTATTTGATCAGTTAGCTGGAGCTAAGGTCTTCTCAAAAATTGACTTACGCTCTGGTTATCATCAGATCAAGATTAGGCCTTGTGATATTCCAAAAACGGCCTTCTCAACCAGATATGGACTTTATGAATATCTGGTTATGTCATTTGGGCTCACCAATGCACCGGCATATTTCATGTATCTTATGAATTCAGTCTTTATGCCGGAACTTGACAAATTCGTCGTGGTCTTCATCGACGATATTCTGATATATTCCAAGACTAAAGAAGACCATGTTAATCATCTACATGTCGTGCTTCAACGACTACGTGATCATCGCCTTTATGCCAAATTCTCGAAATGTGAATTTTGGCTAGATAGTGTGAAATTTTTGGGACACACTATCTCCAGTGAAGGCATATCGGTTGATCCAACTAAAGTCCAAGAAGTTATGGATTGGAAACCTCCAACTTCAGTCCATCAAATTCGGAGTTTCCTTGGATTGGCAGGATATTATCGCCGATTCATTCCAGACTTCTCCAAGATAGCTAAACCAATGACTGAGCTACTGAAGAAAGAAGTTAAGTTCTGCTGGGATACTAAGTGTGATGAAGCATTCCACACTTTGAGAAGACTTTTGACAACTGCCCCAGTACTAGCTCAGCCGGATAATACTCAGCCTTTTGATGTCTATTGCGATGCCTCTAGAACTGGCCTTGGTTGTGTTCTTATGCAAAACAACCGAGTCATCGCTTACGCATCGAGAGCACTTCGAAATCATGAGCAAAATTATCCAACTCATGATCTCGAATTGGCAGCGGTTATTCATGCTCTCAAGATCTGGAGACATCATCTTATGGGTGCTAAGTGTAACATCTACACTGACCATAAGAGCCTCAAGTATATCTTCACTCAAGCTGACTTAAATATGAGGCAAAGGCGTTGGTTAGAATTGATTAAAGACTACGATCTTGAGGTACATTATCATCCTGGCAAAGCCAATGTGGTTGCAGATGCACTTAGCCGCAAGGCACGATGTCATTGCTTATCCGTTGAGGCTATCAGTGACACTCTCTGCAATCAGATGAGGAAACTCAATTTAGAAATCATTCCTCAAGGTAGTCTGAATCACTTATCCATTGAGAATACCCTTCGAGATAAAATCATCAAATCTCAACTACATAATGAGGGTATCAAAATTATCAAGTCAAAGTTATCGCAGGGAGAAGTTAAATATAAGTGTTTTCACACTGATCACCAAGGAACCTTATGGTTCAACAATCGAATTGTTGTACCTAAAGATCATCAGCTTCGCAAGCAAATCCTTGATGAGGCACATCTATCCAAGTTCTCTATTCATCCTGGTAGTACCAAAATGTATCAAGATCTTCGACAAAATTTTTGGTGGACCAGAATGAAAAGAGAAATTGCCAAATATGTATCCGAATGCGATACGTGCCAGAGAGTTAAAGCCAGTCATCTCAAAGCATCTGGTACACTTCAGCCATTACCCATTCCGTCGTGGAAATGGGAAGATATCAGTATGGATTTCATTGTGGGTCTTCCCAATACCCCTCAGAAGCATGACTCCATATGGGTAATTATAGATAGACTTACTAAAACTGCTCATTTTATTCCCGTGCGTACTATCTACACCACTAAGAAGTATGCCGAAGTCTATCTAGATCAAATTGTTCGGTTGCATGGTATCCCTAAGACCATTATTTCTGATCGAGGACCCCAATTCATTGCACGCTTCTGGGAACAGCTGCAGTCTGCTCTTGGAACTAAACTGATTCGAAGCTCTGCATATCATCCCCAGACTGATGGACAGACTGAGCGAGTCAATCAAATACTGGAAGACATGCTCCGAGCTTGTGTTATACATTATGGTACAAGCTGGGACAAATGTCTTGCCTTGGCCGAGTTCTCTTACAACAATAGCTATCAATCTAGTCTACGGATGGCTCCATTTGAGGCGTTATACGGTCGCAGATGTCGAACTCCTTTGAATTGGTCTCAGACCGGTGAACGCCACATCTACGGACCTGATTTGGTTATAGAAGCCGAAGATAAGGTCAAGGTTATTCAAGCCAATCTCAAAACTGCTCAGTCTAGACAGAAAAGCTATGCAGATAAAAGAAGAAAACCTTTGCAGTTCCAAGTAGGAGATTTTGTTTATCTCCGAGTCTCTCCTACCAAAGGTGTCCAACGTTTCGGCACAAAAGGAAAATTAGCACCACGGTATGTTGGACCCTTTGAGATTCTTAAAGTTTGTGGCCCAGTGGCTTACAAGATTCGCCTTCCATCTCAATTGGCTGCCATTCACGATGTTTTCCATGTCTCTCAACTCAAGGAGTGTATTAAAGTACCTACAGAGGTCATTGAAACCACCGCCATTGAGATTGAACCTGATCTGTCTTACACCGAACAACCTATTCAAATTTTGGATACCAAGGAAAGAGCCACCAGAAGAAAGACAGTTAAGATGTACAAGATCTTATGGAATCACCACACCGAAGAAGAAGCAACCTGGGAAACAGAATCTTATCTTCAACAAAATTTCCCAAACTTCCTTCAAGCCAATCCCCAAACTTAATCGTTTGATTCTTTCCGCCTTCGAATCTCGGGACGAGATTCTTTTTAGGGGGGAGGGCTGTGACACCCTAGGTGTCAAATTGTACCATAATATGTATGAAATGTAATGCATGTGTTGATTTGTATAAGGTTGGATGTAATTGTAGCAATAAGACCCTATGTGTAATTTTATAAAAATATGAGTCCTTTTGTGTAAAATGCATGAGTTACAAAAGTAATTTTCAAAAGTTACTAAGGGCCAAATTATAAGAATGCAAGTAATCATGACAGTTCTGAAAACTTGCATTAAGGCCCAAAATTATGTGTGTAAATAGGTAGCAAGGATAAAATCTTATAAAACTTAAAATTTGACCAAAGTTTCAAAATAAAGATGCATACTTTGAGTTTTTGAAATCAAACCCTAAAGCAAAGTTGTAGAGCTTGAAAAGTTGTACAACTTTCATTTTGGTCATTTCTCCATTTGAGCCCTGTATCAGTGGGAAATTTAGTTTTACTTTCAGGCCCTTGAAGTTTTTGCAAATTACAAACAGGTCCTTGGCGCTCTCCCACTCATCTTCTACCTCTGGCTGCTCCCTCTGTTTCTCTGTATCAGCACGCCGCCGCCGTCCTTCTTTATTTCCGGCTGTCAGAGCAGCCCCCCTCGCCCCTCTCCATCTCAGGCGCCGCCTCATCCTCTCCCCGTCCTTATCCCCTGCCTTCCCCGTCCAATTCCGTGCCGCCACGCATTCCCCATCGCCTACCCGAGCCGCCGGTGTACTGCTCCTCCACGCCGCCGTCGTTCCCCGGCCGTGCGTCCCTCCCTTCCCCTTCTTTCCCTATAAGTAGCTGCCCTGAGGTCTCCTGATGCTAATCCCCCACTCCATTGCGCCTCTCCCTCGCCGGAGCTCTGCTCCCAGCGCCGCCCCCGCCGCCGCCCTACTGCTCCTGCCGGCGACCCACTTCCCGGTCTCCCCAAGCCCGGCCGAGTCCCCAAACGAGTATGACGCGGTTCCCTCTCGCTCCCCATCCCTTTTCTCTTGAGGATTCACCACCCCATCGCCGGATTTAGGAGAGGAACAGAGCTTGCTCCGGCCATCTATGGCAGGAGGACCCAATTGCGAAATCTCAATTCTTTCCAAGGGTCTAAACAGAAGTTTTCAGCCCTTTCAACCTTTCTAATGTGTTGAACTTTGAAAATTCCTAGCAAATCGTAGGAAATTCAAAAAAATGTGAAACCAGTTGCATATGAATCTTCATTTCAAATTCTATCATCTTTATTTTGTGACCATGCTGTGATAATAGATAGTTTGTGTTGTATTTAGAATAGAAGTGAATGGATGATTGTTATTTCATGTGAGTGCTATTTTTGACTTGTAAATTCAATAGAGAATTGTAGAAAATTCCAAAAATTACAAAACCAGTTTTGTTTGAAACTAGGTTTTGAACTCTATAACTTCCATTAAATGAGTTTGACTTGAAACCAAATAGTTTTGAATCTATATTGAATCTAAGACATAAAAATGTAATGTCTTATCCGTAATTCCAATCTTTACCCTATAAGGTTAACTTTGTGATCATAATTTTTGATATAAAAATTTCTATAGGACATATAAAGTGATATAAAATCTTCAAATCTAAACTCATAATATAATATAATTTCTTTTAAGATAACCATCTTGAATTATCTTAAGCAAAAATTTGCTAAGCATACCTTTTAAACTTTAATCAATTAGATCTCTTAATCATGAATTATGAAGTAATCTATTTTTAAATATTCAAAATCTTATAACATTCTTTACTCAAAAAGTTTAAATTCAAATCTAAATTTGAATTTAATTCTAATTGATGTTTTAATATTTATCTTGGATTAATTCAATTTATTTATAATACAATCAACTAAATCTTTTCAGTAGAGCTTATCTAATTAAATCTTTTGGTCAAAATCTTTAAATCTGTAATTGATCTATATTTAAGTTTTCAAAACTTTATAACCCTAATTATCTAGAGTTCACATTCAATTTGAATTAAATTTAAACTTGAATGCTTAATTTTTATCTTCAATTAAACTAATGTTTTAATCATGAGTCAATGCTTATGATTCAAAACTTAGGTTTCTTATACCATAAGTGCTTGAGTGTTAGCTTTTGGATTGCAACTTTACCATGAATTAAGATGAAAGTGTGTGCATCCATTGAACTTCATCTTGCATATCATGTAGACTCATCTCTCCCGCTGACGGAAATTATCAGCTAATCCCGGAACCAGAAGGAGGTTATTCTGAAGATCCTAAGGACTTCGTCAGGGAATTCTCTGAAGGCCCGAACCAAAGTTCGGACGTTATTAACCTGACTAACCCCAGCCCCGCCAGTAAAGGCAAGCCCCGGACATATCCCACTATTTTATTTACACTGCAATCTATATCTATCCATATTATATCTTGCATTAAGTCTAGGAATTGGAGTGAAACCCTAGATGCATGAATTCTAGGAACCCAATGTAATGCTCCCGAGTCCTTAACGGATAGATGCTCCGCTAATAGGGCCGGTAAAAGTCGGGTGATTTCCTGTCACTCGCGCGATATAGGAGTTGTAATGATTACGTTCCTGTTATCACTATAAGGATGCCGGACGGGAGTTTTGTGAGGTATCATGGTTGAGGTGATACCCCGTCTGTGTTGTTGAATTGGATAAGGCCGCGGGGTGCGTTAGCGGTGGTTAAGCATTTGAAAGTACTAACCACATACCGCGAAATATGGTAAGCGGTAAACCTAGTAGCCAATCGGCTCGAGGAGTGGACATACCTCCCACCACTCGATTTGCTTCTTTTGGTTACTTATGTTCGACTGAGGAAATACGTGTTGCAAGGGCAACCAGGAATACGGGTTTTGTAGTCGCGCTACAGACGTATGTCCTGCACACATTGGGTGTGCGTATGTTCCTGCAGTCGCTTGTGGTGGATCTGATCCACGAGTCGGAATGAAAGGTAAACGGTTGCTTCGGAATGACCCTGTGGTGTTCCAAGCGTGTGAGTTAGGTTTACCTTGCAAGGTTAAATTCGATTCAGAATCGTCCGCCTCTCACGAAGATTGAGACTGCTTAATCCCTTTATCACACAGAGTAACAAGAGTAACTATATGATGAGTAATACTGATGGTTGAGATAAAGAACTCTACCTTGCTTGCTTAGTTATAAGTGCTTATCTAGAATGGATAATCACATAGAACTTGAAAGCTAAAAGTTGAAAATAAGGATCTATCCTTAGTTGCTTTTCAGCTGAAATTAAACCCAGAACCATTATAAGCCTACATAAGTCTAGTTATGGGCTAAGTATACCCAATTCCGGGTAAGCCTTGCTGAGTATTAGTATACTCAGCCTTGCTAGCTTTATGTTTTTCAGGTAAAGCCTTTGAAGACCCTATTCTTCCCTTGTCATGGCCCTGTGCTTTTCCAGAAGATTGGTCCGAGGAATGGGATCCGTCCCCGACCAATACTGATGATCTCGAGTGATGTCGTGTCTGGGCTTAGCATGACATCCACCTTGACGACGTGTTGTAATTCTTCGCGTATGTTTTCCGCTGCTTTTAACCCTAGTTTTACAGTTTGTAATCTTTTCTCTAAATGTGAAACTTCATACTTCTTTTTGGAAACTCTTGTAATGTAATTCTCTATGATGTAAAATATGATGGTGATTGTATCTCTGGACTCACCTTCGTGTGAGGTAACCTTATTTGATCCTGTGTATCGGTGGTTTATCGGGACGTTACCCGACAGGCCAAGGGATTATACCGTTTGAAGCACGTTGGAGCCCTCGGAAGTGGACTCGCGTACTTGAGCCGGTATAATTCAGGTTGGTTCTGCCACATATACACTCAACACATTTAAAACAATGCTCCAGCATGAATGCACTAACAAGTTGATCTTATATTAAATTTTATTTTCTTGTGTTATAAAATTACTTTGAATGCCACAAAAAATTAGAGAAAACCCTGGAAATTTTATTTGAGCCAAAATAAACTCATTGAAATTAAGGAAAATTACATTGGGGTGTTACATAAGCATATCCTCTAGGATTTGATTTATCCTTTCCATTTTTCCGTCTGTTTGCGGATGATACGCGGAGCTTTGAATTAATTTTGTTCCAAGAGAGTGTTGGAGTTGCTCCTAGAAATGAGCAATAAACTGTGTCCACGATCAGAGATGATTGTCTTAGATTGTAACACCCTAAATTTTGCAAAGTACAAAAATAAATTGAATAATATGGTAGGTTAAAGGGTTACAAGATTTTGATAAACAATTTTCTTAAAGTATAAGAATAAATATAAGGGAAAATATATGATATGTGCATTTCATGCTCTCTACATTATTTCATTGGTTGCAGTTTATTTGGATTTAAATTTGAATTCAGATGTCATGTTCAGACTCAAAAGCATTTGGTTGTTTTTACCTCTTTTCTCTCCTTTGGGCCCAGCCCAGCCGGCCCCTCTCCCTCTCCTCTTTCTCTGTTTGCAGCCCAGCCCAGCCAGCAGCTCTTTCCCTCCTCCCTTCTTTCTTCCTTCCATGCGAGGCCCGCTCGCCCCCGGCCCACGGCCTCTCCCTTTCTTTTCCCCTCTCCTTTCTCCCCCGCGCACACACGGCCCATCGGCCTCTTCCCCGGCCCATCGGAGCGCCCGCCTGTGCCCCGTTTTACCCCTCCTCTCCCTATCGCGCTAACAGGCGGGGCCCGCCTGTCAGGCCTTTCTCCCCCACCACACCGGACTCGAGCTCGAGTCCGGCTCGACCCCGCGCCGCCTTCGCCGTCTTCGCCTCGGGCCCGCACGCCCAGGAGCGCAGCCGCCCCTATTTAAGCGCCGCCAGTCCCCCGTGCCCTAAACCCTAGCCGCAGCCGCCACCTCGTGCCCTAACCCTAGCAGCCGCGCCCGCCGCCGCCGCCTCTGCCGCTCGCGCCTCGGGCCGCCGCCGCACCGCTGCTGCCTGCCATCGATCGACCGTCCCCGTAGCACCACGTGGTGGTGAGGAAGCTTCCCGGCCGCTTTTCTCTCTCCCTCCCGCTCTCCCGCGCCCGCACGGCAGTAACCGACGCGCCGCGCCGCCTCTTGCCGCCGGTCACCGCCCACGGCCGCCCTAGCCCCTCCTAAAGGCCCTAATTGGATTCCCCACGTTGCCCTCTTTCTCCCCGTCCAAGTCCGAGCCTAAACCGAGCCGGGAAATGCG
Source organism: Panicum hallii (assembly GCF_002211085.1). Taxonomy (NCBI): domain Eukaryota; kingdom Viridiplantae; phylum Streptophyta; class Magnoliopsida; order Poales; family Poaceae; genus Panicum; species Panicum hallii. Next base: position 32,428 of record NW_020356170.1, on the reverse strand, counting down.
ATATCGCGTGAAGTCCGGCGAGCCGCCGCCGCCTCCGCCTCGCCGCCGCTCCCGCGCCATCCCCCCCCCCCCCCCGCCAGCGCGATCCCCGCCGTCGGATCGAGATCCAGCGGCCCGCATCAGATCTAGCCCCGGGTCAATAATGTCAGATACCGGTCAACCGAGGCGTTTTTGCAAAATAGCCCTTATGATTTTTCCAGATTTAACCCGCACTCCATCTCAGTTCAAAAGTATTCGTGTTTAGTCCTATTTCTTCTATTTAGGCCCAGTAGTTTTTCAAAATCGAACCCGCCGTCCAATATCCCTCGGTTTAGCGTTCTAACCCCTTAGTCTAGGGTTTAATTACGATCTAGCCCCTGGTTTCTTTGATTTAGGTCCTTTTAGGACTAAATCTTTCGCAGATAAGCCCCTAGAACCCTGTTTCAGCCCTAACTTCTCCGTTTTAACTCCGATTTCATCGATTCTTGCGCTCACGCGATCCTTACGACTTATACAATGATTTTAAAACATTATTTTGTTTTGTTTATATTGATTGGTGTACTGTTTCTTATTATTTGCACTTGTTTGCTTGTATGTGCTGGTGTACGACGTTAGACGGTGCGCAGTTCGAGGATCCGCAGGGTCAAGACTTTGAAGAATTTCCTGAGCAGCAGCAGTTTGCTAATGAAGGCAAGTGGTCCTTGATCATGTTTCCGTCCTATTAATATCACAATCACACCTTTACTTTTTATGCATGCATGTGTCTAGAACATGATGGAACCCAAGTAAGGATATGACTAGATTCTATTTAACTTCCTTGTTTAAACCTGGGTTGTTTTATTTATGTTGTAGCTACGCTAGTTGCCTATTAGTAGATTTTGGATGGTTGGAAATCTTGCTACCTCCTATATTGTCCTCGGAATATTGTTTTGGCGATAAATAAGATTATTGAATGAATTGGAACATGGAGAACCACCCAGGAAAATAGTACAACCACAGTACTACATGGCTCTGGTCTTGGCTAATTAATTAGAAACCTTGGCTTGTAAAGGTCTTACCGAAAGGGTAAGAGGGGAGTGCGTTGATGGGGTATAGCTCGGTCATCTTGAGGTGTAGATATGATCCTGGGTAAGGCGTCTTCCTCATTAGGGAGGGTTATGACCACTGCGGCCTGAAACCTTAGCGGACCAATACAAGTTAGGGAATCTTTGTAAAGGCCTCGTAGTGAATCCCTACCACTCACCTTGGAAGTGTTTAAGGGCCTTGCAAACAAGGGCATCAAGGGAAACACGAGCTGTGGGTAAAGTGTACAACCTCTGCAGAGTGAAAACTGATATATCAGCCGTGCTCATGGTTAAGAGCGGCTTGAACCCTCACATGATAATGGAACTTAAAGGTGATTTAAGCTGATGTTCTTTATTTGTTGATGTTGTTTATTTACTCAGTCTTTTATATAAGGGTTGGTATAAACTTAAACTTAGTTAATGCTTGCTAAATAAAACTTGACCAACTAAAATGCCTATCACAGTCAAACCATGTCAGCTTATCCTTGATTTGACCTTGCATGTCATATAATTTACCCCACTTGCTGAGTACCAACCATAAGTGTACTCACGCTTGCTTTATTAAAACCAATGCTGCTCAGAACAAGATAATTATATGGAGTTTCCTGAAGATGTTGGAGATTTCTAGGCGTATGTCTCCCAGTCAACTGCCTGTGAAGTTGAAGTCCGCTGCTAGTTATCGACATTTGTTTATTCATTTAAGATTAAGACTGCCGGTCATGTAATAAAGTACTATTATACTCCTTTCATTAATGCATTGTTTCGGATACTCGCTTGTGACGTCTACTGTATGTGCGGAACTTGATCCTGGCGCACATATGGGATGCATTCGGTTATTTTTCTTAAACCGGGTGTGACAGAAGTGGTATCAGAGCAGGTTGACTGTAGGACGTTAGCCTAGCTAGTAATGGTCGAATTTTAAGTCTTATCTTGCTTAGTAGCCAAGCTTCTGCCTGTTCGTTTTCTTAAAACTGCTTATTTCTCTATTATATCAATATTTTCTTCTCTTTCTCCTTGAGCTCATGCTTGTCTCTCAAGTGTGTTGAGGTTTTTACAAAAATGCCATCTTGCTTTAAGGTTACCCCTAGCATTTTTTTTCTAAAATGTCCTCTATCTTGCGTGGCCCTAACTCTTGTTGCAGATGGTCAGAACTAGGCAGACTACCCGTAAGAGCACCCGTGGACCACCGCATCCGATTCATCACTCACAGGAGGTGTCTGACCCAGAGGACAACCACGACTACCACGATCCTCCCAATGGGGGATGGGTGGACACCGACGCTGAGGAGGAACCCATGGAGTTGCCAGAGGACCATCCAGAGGTCTCAAATGGCAGCAATGAGGGCCCTGCAGGAGAAGATGGTGGTGAATCAGGTGCTGCAGATGGAGATAAGGATGAGGGTGGTGATCATGACTCCGGTGCACCAGGAGATGACGACGACGATCCAGATGATGATCCAGAGCCAGCCGTCACCACAAACCCACCACCACCTGAGCCACTCTATGAGAAGCAGATAGTTCACTTGGACTCTGCGGAGGGACCACTCCCCGCGCTTCTCTGAGGGCTATGCAGAGGATTGGTTTTCCGCGGAAGCCACATTATGAGGCTCACTTGTTCAGGAATGCCCAGCAGGAGGAAGAGTGGTTGGTGTCAGTATTGATCTGTGTCCCAGATGAGAGACCTGGCTGCTGGGTGGAGTACTCCAAGCACTTTGATGCGGTGCCCAGGAAGACCTTGGAGGCAGGGACTAGTGAAGTCGCCAGGAGGGCACTCTACTATCTCTGCCACACTTACAAGAATGACCTTCAGGGCACGGAGTTTCAGCAGTTCCCACGACGCAAGAGGGGAGCTACTTGTGCGCAGATTCCTGCCCCACCCTCTGGGCAAGGGAGCCTGCTCATGGACACTACGCAGGAGCTGGTCGCCGCTCTCAGCACGGATCTAGACACAGCCGGGATAGAGATCCTGGAGGTCAAGGAAAAGCTGCTGAAGACTATCAGGGAGAAGGCAATTCTGGAGGCTCGGGTGAGAGGAGATCCCGTGTTACCCCCGGAGTACGACAGTGACGAGCTGAGGGAGTACCTACCTGAGTCACCCCCTCGCAATCGCGTGCACTATGGAGAGCCCAGCTACCGCACCAGTTATCGTTAGAGGATAGATTTAGGAGTTAAGATAGGAGTATATCTTTTACTGGATAGGAGTTTCTAAGAGTCTTTTGTAATCGCTAGTACGAACAATCTTAAAAGCGTGTTAAATTAGATTAATGTGAAAGTGTGTTTGGTTTTGTGACAATGATGTGATTTGGATCTTTGTAATGATTGCGATAGGTTGTGGAGTGATGACCACAATCATATCAAGCTATTAATACAAATATATAGTTTAGTAAAATTTTGGGGATGTCCATTTTTTTTTACTATCTTTACCTTACCTTGTTCCTACCCATTTTCCATGATTGAATTCATGAGTCTCCTTTTTTCTAACCCAATCAGATGGTGAACACCAGGTCCGGGTCAGGAGTTGATCAGCCTGCAGCGCCGCGACGGAGGGTGAGCAACAACACCAACCCCGATCCGCAACCAAGCCAACCGCACCAGACGCCACCCGCAGGGATGGAGCAGTTTCTCGCCGCCCAGACTCAGCTGCTGACCAACATGGCGAACACCATCGCCAACATGCAGGCTCAGATGAACCAAGCTCCACCACCTCCACCACCACCAGCAAGGGACAGACACAGGGAGTTCATGAGTCACAAGCCTCCCACATTCTCTCATTCACCGGATCCACTTCAAGCTGATGACTGGATCAAGACCATGGAGAAGATGCTCAACCTTGCCCAGTGCACCGACAGGGAGAAGGTCCTTTACGCCTCAGGCAGACTGGAAGGGACTGCCGCAGATTGGTGGGATGCTTACACAGCAGCTCATGACAACCCCGACACCATCAGCTGGCAGGAATTCAGAAGCAAGTTCAGGGAGCAACACATACCCAAAGGCCTGATGAAGCTTAAGAAACAAGAGTGAGGAACAATATGCAGGTCAGTCAATGCAGCGTTCAAACTTTCCGCAGAACCATCAGGGCACTCCTACGGGCACACCGGTGAGGAACAATGCCACTGCTCCCGCTAGTGGTAATACTTGCTTCAGATGTGGTGAAGCAGGACACTATGCAAACCGTTGTCCCAAGGGAAATGGCCAGAACACTCCAGCCCAGTTTAACAATAGCGGACAGAGGCAGACACCGCAGCAGCAGCAACAGCCTCGAAACAACACGCAGACGCCCCAAAGCAACAAGGGTCAGCAAAACTACATCCGCGGGCGTGTAAATCATGTCGCTGCAGAGACCGCTCAGGAAGCTCAGGACGTTGTGTTCGGTATGTTTCTTGTCAACTCAGCCCCTGCATCAGTTTTATTCGATTCTGGAGCATCGCATACATTCATCTCTGCTGAATATGTTGCTAAGTACTCCATTCTCCTATGTACCATGCCTAGTTCCATGTTAGTAAATTCACCTGGGGGAAATATGAGGGCTGTGTACCGATGCCTCGGGGTAAAATACAAATCATGGGCAAGGAATTCTGTGCAAACCCGATAGTCTTGCCATCAAGTGGTATTGATATTATTCTTGAAATGGGATGGTTGACAAAATACGATGCAGTGATTCATTGTTCCAAGCGATCAGTGGTTCTCACTAGCCAGGAAGGTGAAAGATTTGAGTTTGTTGCAACACTTCCGTCGGCAGCAGATTGTGCAGTGAATCAGATGAAGGCAAGTTCGATGGAGGATATCAGAGTTGTCAGTGAGTACCCAGATATCTTCCCTGATGATTTGCCAGGTATGCCACCTGAACGTGACATTGAATTTATTATAGATCTTTTACCTGGTACTGCACCTATTGCTAAGAGGCGATATAGAATGTCAGTTGGTGAATTAGAGGAACTTAAGAAATAATTGAAAGAATTGCTAGATAAGGGATACATCCGTCCTAGTTCTTCACCTTGGGGAGCACCTGTGATCTTCGTTGAAAAGAAAGATGGTACACAAGGGATGTGTGTTGATTACAGAGCCTTGAATGAGGTGACTATCAAGAACAAGTATCCATTGCCGCGTATAGAAGACTTGTTTGATCAGTTGAAGGGAGCCAAGGTATTCTCCAAGATTGATTTGAGGTCAGGGTATCATCAACTGAGGATACGACCTTCAGATATTGCCAAGACAGCTTTCACTACCAGATATGGGCTATATGAGTACACAGTCATGTCATTTGGATTGACTAATGCTCCAGCTTACTTTATGTATCTGATGAATAAAGTGTTCATGGAGTATCTCAATAAGTTTGTGGTGGTATTCATTGATGATATTCTGATGTACTCCAGGAATGAGGAGGAACATGAGGAACATTTAAGGCTTGTTCTGTAGAAACTCAAGGACAATCAGCTGTATGCCAAGTTCAGTAAGTGTGAATTCTGGTTGAATGAGGTCTCATTTCTAGGTCATGTCATCACAGACGGAGGTATTGCAGTGGATCCAGGGAAAGTAAAAGATGTGTTGAAATGGGAGCCACCAACGACAGTTTCGGAAATCCGGAGTTTCCTAGGACTTGCGGGATACTACAGGAGATTTATTGAAGGCTTCTCCAAGATAGTGAAACCCCTTACATCACTGCTAGAGAAGGACAAGAAATTTATATGGTCAGTGGCATGTCAGAACAGTGTCGAGGAGCTGAAAAAGAGGTTGACAACTGCACCAGTGTTGACTATGCCTGATATTTACAAAAGTTTTGATATCTACTGCGACACATCTAAGCAGGGTCTTGGTTGTGTATTGATGTAAGAGGGACACGTGATTGCATATGCGTCCCGTCAATTGAGGAAGCATGAACAGAACTACCCCACGCACGATCTGGAGTTGGCAGCAGTGGTACATGCTCTGAAAATATGGAGGCACTATTTGTTGGGTCACCGATGCCAGATATACACTGATCATAAGAGTTTGAAGTACATTTTCACTCAGAATGACCTCAATTTAAGGCAGTGAAGATGGTTAGAGCTTATCAAGGATTATGATTTGGAGAGACAGTATCACCCGGGGAAGGCAAATGTGGTTGCTGATGCCTTGAGTCGCAAGAGTTATGTGAATACGATCATGGTTAGCCAGATGCCTCGAGAATTGTGCAAAGAGTTTGAACGTCTTAATCTGGGGTTCGTCGCTCATACGGAAGGAATCACTATAGAAGTGGAGCCAACCCTCGAGCAGGATATACGAAAGGGTCAGTTTGAGGATTCTAAGGTACAGGAGATAAGGGAGATGATAGAAGTAGGCAAGGCACCAGATTTCACCGAAGATGAACACGGAACGGTATGGTTCAGAAAGAGGATATGTGTGCCCGATGTGGATCATCTCCGAGAGAAAATTTTGCAGGAAGCTCATGACTCGGCTTATTCTATCCATCCTGGCAGTACTAAGATGTATCAGGATTTGAAGGAAAGGTATTGGTGGTATGGCATGAAACGTGATGTTGCAGCTCATGTGGCATTGTGTGATGTGTGTCAGAGAGTTAAGGCAGAACATCAGAGGCCAGCCGGCTTGTTACAGCCCTTGAAGGTGCCGGAATGGAAGTGGGAAGAAATCGGTATGGATTTCATTGTGGGGTTGCCACGTACCCGAGATGGTTACGATTCTATATGGGTTGTAGTGGATCGACTGACCAAGGTGGCTCACTTTATACCGGTGAAGACTACATATACAGGTGCACAATTGGCAGAGTTGTACCTCTCCCGAATTGTGTGTTTGCATGGGGTACCTAAGAAGATAGTATCAGACAGGGGTACTCAGTTCACGTCTCGATTCTGGCAAAAGTTGCATGAGTCAATGGATACGAAGTTGAACTTCAGCTCCGCTTATCATCCGCAGGCTGATGGGCAGACCGAAAGGACAAATCAGGTGTTAGAGGATATGCTCAGAGCTTGTGCATTGAAACATGGAGGCAGTTGGGATAAGAGTTTGCCGTTCGCAGAGTTCTCTTATAACAACAGTTATCAGGCCAGTCTAAAGATGGCACCATTCGAGGCACTGTATGGCAGGAAGTGCAGAACTCCATTGTATTGGAGTGAGACAGGTGAAAGTCAGTTGTTCAGGCCTGAGGTCATTAAGGAGGCTGAAAGGCAGGTACAGGTTGTTCGTGAGAACCTGAAGGTGGCTCAGTCAAGGCAGAAAAGCTATGCAGATACTCGACGACGGGAGTTGACCTTTGAAGAAGGGGATTTTGTATATCTGAAAGTGTCACCTATCAGAGGTTTGCGCAGATTCAAGGTCAAAGGGAAATTGTCGCCTCGTTACATTGGTCCGTTCAAGATTCTAGAACGGAAAGGCGAGGTGGCTTACCAACTAGAGTTACCTGCACGGTTGTCAGACGTGCACAATGTGTTTCATATCTCTCAGTTGAAGAAATGCTTGAGGGTACCCGAGGAGCAGTTGCCACTGGAGGAACTGGATGTGCAGGAGGATTTGACTTATGTTGAGCACCCGATCAAGATACTGGACACAGCAGAGAGAATTACCCGAAGTAAGAGAATTTGGATGTGCAAGGTTCAGTGGAGTCACCATTCACAGGATGAGGCTACCTGGGAACGAGAGGATGAGTTACAAGCAGAATTTCCCCAGCTCTTTGCTAGCCTGGCCGAATCTCGAGGGCGAGATTCCTTTTAAGGGGGGTAGGTTTGTAACACCCTAAATTTTGCAAAGTACAAAAATAAATTGAATAACATGGTAGGTTAAAGGGTTACAAGATTTTAATAAACAATTTTCTTAAAGTATAAAAATAAATATAAGGGAAAATATATGATATGTGCATTTCATGCTCTCTGCATTATTTCATTGGTTGCAGTTTATTTGGATTTAAATTTGAATTCAGATGTCATGTTCAGACTCAAAAGCATTTGGTTGTTTTTACCTCTTTTCTCTCCTTTGGGCCTAGACCAGCCGGCCCCTCTCCCCTCTCCTCTTTCTCTGTTTGCAGCCCGGCCTAGCCAGCAGCTCTTTCCCTCCTCCCTTCTTTCTTCCTTCCGTGCGAGGCCCGCTCACCCCCGGCCCACGGCCTCTCCCTTTCTTTTCCCCTCTCCTTTCTCCCCCGCGCACACACGGCCCACCAGCCTCTCCCCCGGCCCATCGGAGCGCCCGCCTGTGCCCCGTTTTCCCCCTCCTCTCCCTATCATGCTGACAGGCGGGGCCTGCCTGTCAGGCCTTTCTCCCCCACCGCACCGGACTCGAGATCGAGTCCGGCTCGACCCCGCTCCGCCTTCGCCGTCTTCGCCTCGGGCCCGCACGCCCAGGAGCGCAGCCGCCCCTATTTAAGCGCCGCCAGTCCCCCGCGCCCTAAACCCTAGCCGCAGCCGCCACCTCGCGCCCTAACCCTAGCAGCCGCGCCCGCCGCCGCCGCCTCTGCCGCTCGCGCCTCGGGCCGCCGCCGCATCGCCGCACCGCTGCCGCCCGCCGTCGATCGACCGTCCCGGGGCACCACGTAGTGGTGAGGAAGCTTCCCGGCTGCTTTTCTCTCTCCCTCTCTCTCTCCCGCGCCCGCACGGCAGTCACCGACGCGCCGCGCCGCCTCTTGCCGCCGGTCACCGCCCACGGCCGCCCTAGCCCCTCCAAAAGGCCCTAATTGGATTCCCCACGTTGCCCTCTTTCTCCCTGTCCAAGTCCGAGCCGAAACCAAGCCGGGAAACGCGATATCGCGTGAAGTCTGGCGAGCCGCCACTGCCTCCGCCTCGCCGCCGGCGCCTCGCCGCCGCTCCCGCGCAGCCCCCCCCCCCCCCCCCCCGCCAGCGCGATCCCCGCCGTCGGATCGAGATCCAGTGGCCCGCATCAGATCTAGCCCCGGGTCAATAATGTTAGATACCGGTCAACCGAGGCGTTTTTGCAAAATAGCCCTTATGATTTTTCCAGATTTAACTCGCACTCCATCTCAGTTCAAAAGTATTCGCGTTTAGGTCCTATTTCTTCTGTTTAGGCCCCTGTAGTTTTTCAAAATCGAACCCGCCATCCAATATCCCTCGGTTTAGCGTTCTAACCCCTTAGTCTAGGGTTTAATTATGATCTAGCCCCTGGTTTCTTTGATTTAGGTCCTTTTAGGTCTAAATCTTTCGTAGATAAGCCCCTGGAACCCTGTTTCAGACCTAACTTCTCCGTTTTAACTTCGATTTCACCGATTCTTGCGCTCACGCGATCCTTACGACTTGTACAATGATTTTAAAACATTATTTTGTTTTGTTTATATTGATTGGTGTACTATTTCTTATTATTTGCACTTGTTTGCTTGTATGTGCTGGTGTACGACGTTAGACGGTGCGCAGTTCGAGGATCCGCAGGGTCAAGACTTTGAAGAATTTCCTGAGCAGCAGCAGTTTGCTAACGAAGGCAAGTGGTCCTTGATCATGTTTCCATCCTATTAATATCACAATCACACCTTTACTTTTTATGCATGCATGTGTCTAGAACATGATGGAACCCAAGTAAGGATATGACTAGATTCTATTTAACTTCCTTGTTTAAACCTGGGTTGTTTTATTTATGTTGTAGCTACGCTAGTTGCTTATTAGTAGATTTTGGATGGTTGGAAATCTTGCTACCTCCTGTATCCATCATGTCCTCGAAATATTGTTTTAGTGATAAATAAGATTATTGAATTAATTGGAACATGGAGAACCACCCAGGAAAATAGTACAACCACAGTACTACATGGCTCTGGTCTTGACTAATTAATTAGAAACCTTGGCTTGTAAAGGTCTTACCGAAAGGGCAAGGGGGGAGTGCGTTGATGGGGTATAGCTCGGTCCTCTTGAGGTGTAGATATGATCCTGGGTAAGGCGTCTTCCTCATTAGGGAGGGTTATGACCACTGCGGCCTAAAACCTTAGCGGACCAATACAAGTTAGGGAATCTTTGTAAAGGCCTCGTAGTGAATCCCTGCCACTCACCTTGGAAGTGTTTAAGGGCCTTGCAAACCCGGGCATCAAGGGAAACACGAGCTGTGGGTAAAGTGTACAACCTCTACAGAGTGAAAACTGATATATCAACCGTGCTCACGGTTAAGAGCGGCTTCGACCCTCACATGATAGTTGAACTTAAAGGTGATTTAAGCTGATGTTCTTTATTTGTTGATGTTGTTTATTTACTCAGTCTTTTATATAAGGGTTGGTATAAACTTAAACTTAGTTAATGCTTGCTAAATAAAACTTGACCAACTAAAATGCTTATCGCAGTCAAACCATGTCAGCTTATCCTTGATTTGACCTTGCATGTCATATAATTTACTCCACTTGCTGAGTACCAACCATAAGTGTACTCACTCTTGCCTTATTAAAAGCAATGCTGCTCAGAACAAGATGTTGGAGATTTCCTGAAGATGTTGGAGATTTCTAGGCGTATGTCTCCCAGTCAACTGCCTGTGAAGTTGAAGTCCGCTGCTAGTTATCGATGTTTGTTTATTCGTTTAAGATTAACACTGCCGGTCAAGTAATAAAGTACTATTATACTCCTTTCGTTAATGCATTGTTTCGGATATTCGCTTGTGACATCTACTGTATATGCGGAATTTGATCCTGGCGCACATATGGGATGCATTCGGTTATTTTTCTTAAACCGGGTGTGACATAGATATTCCATGGAGACGAACGATTTGGTCTAGATAGATCTCGGCATACTTCTTGGCATTGTAAGTAGTATGCACGTGAAGGAAATGGGCGGTTTTGGTTGTGGCAGAACCAACCTGAATTATACCGGCTCAAGTACGTGAGCCCATTCCCGAGGGCTCCAACGTGCTTCAAACGGTATAATCCCTTGGCCTGTCGGGTAACGTCCCGATAAACCACCGAATACAGGATCAATAAGGTTACCTCACACGAAGGTGAGTCCAGAGATACAGTCACCATCATATTTTACATCACAGAAAATTATATTACAAGAGTTTCTAACAGCATTACAAAGTTCTAAATTTAGAAAAGTTATTACAAACTGTTGAAGTTATGATTTTTGGCAGCGGAAAACATACGCGACGATTCATAACACGTCGTTATGACGGATGTCATGCTAAGCCCTGGCATGACATCACTCGGCATCATCAGCATTGGCCGGGCACGGATCTCACTCCGCGGCCAAGATAGGGGAAGAGTAGGGGCTTCAAAGACATTACCTGAAAAATAAGTCACTAGCAAGACTGAGTATACTAATACTCAGCAAGGCTTACCCGAGATTGGGTATACTTTAGCCCATAACAAGACTCATGAAGGCATTTCAAGGGTTCTGGGTTTATTTTCAGCCGAAAAGCAACAAAGAGTATAATCTACTTTCAAGTTTTAGCTTTCAGATTCTAACTGGATTAGCCATTCTAGGTAAGCACCTATACTAAACAAGCAAGGTAGAGCTTATCATTCATCAAGATTATACCATCAATAATTACACTTTTAACTCAATGTGGCAGAAGGAATAAGCAGTCTCAATCCTCGTGAGAGGCAGACGATCCGAATCGAATTTAACCTTGCAAGGTAAACCTAACACACACGCTTGGAATACCAACAGGGTGTTCCGAAGCAACCGTTTCCCTCATATTCCGGGTTATGGAACAGGGCCACCACAAGCGACTGCAGGACCGTACGCACACCAATTGTGCAGGACATATGTCTGTAGCGCGACTACAAAACTCGTATTCCTGTCTGCCATGCAGAACGTACTCCCACACGTCGGTGCGTGTAAACATAAAATAAAAAGTCGAGTGGTGGTGACAAGTCCATTTGCCGGGCCATTCGGGTACTAGGCTTACCGCTTACCATATTTCGCGGTATGTGGCTAGTACTTTCAAATGCTTAGCCACCACTACCACACACTTCGACCTTAAGACTTTTATTAAAATAGACAGGGTAATCCTCAGGACATGATACAGCACATGACCCTGTCCATCATCCTTATAATGGTTGCAGAATTGTAAACATGCAACTGCTATATCGCGCGAGTGACAGGAAATCACTTGACTTTTACCGGCCCTATTTAGCAGAGCATCTAAGCGATAAGGACTCGGGTACAATACATTGGATTCCTAAGATCTCATGCAACTAGGGTTTGACTCCAATTCCTAGACTTAATGCAAGATATAACATAAATGGACATAGATTGCATTGTAAATAAAGTAATGGGATATGTCCAGGGCTTGCCTTTACTGGTGGGGCTGAAGTTAGAGATGTCAATATCTTCCGAACTTTGATTCGGGGCTTCAGTTAATCCCTTGGTGACATTCACTTAGTCTTCAGGAACATCCTCTGCAGACTCCTGGGAGATCTTGTAGGTACCGTATGCGGAAGTAGTCGTATCTACATGCCATGCAACATTTCATTCAAAGTGTGCACATAAAATTACCTTACTTCACAATACAGTTGCAATCCAGTACTCATATAACACACTATTCACATCACAACCAAAAAGAACTGAAACTAAACTTAGATCGAGCTCTAGGTGGACAACTAATTAGAATCGGCTACTTGTTGAGGGTTACAACAGAGCCGACTGGAAACAACGGGGGTTTAGTCGATTGAAAGGTGCATCGGTTCCTAATTATCGATGAAAACACCGATCACTTTAGCAGAGGAGTGTTTCCTAAAGCAGCTGTTTCTTAACTAATCTGTGCGAGTATCGGCGTACTTAACTGATCGCGTGCGTATCAGCATAGCCGATCCATGCTTTAGCAAAACTAGTCGATTAGTGAACATCGGCTGAGCCGATTTGTGTACGTGTACTAGTCGATCGGTGATTTGGCCTTCTAGCCGATTTAGTGCATCGGCACATTCGCCGATTTACACATCGGGTAGATCTAGTCGAGTGATGTATCGGCATAGCTAGTTGACTAGTGCGAGTAACTAGCTGATGGTGTATTGGTAGAATAGTCGAACTATGTATCCGTACAGTCTGTGCCTCAGCATATTCAGCCGATTGGTGGATCAGCTGTGTAGCCGGTTTTCATCCTTAATGTTCTCCTATATCTACTGGGGCATATCAGCCGTGTAGCTGATTGTCCTACTCTACACTGGCTGTGCCTGACTGAGATGTGCTTAAGTGTTATCCTAGGTAACTGGGTGTGGTTGCATTAGCTTGATTACGCCAGTACAACAATTGAGTGACGTACAGTCGATGGGGTCATCTAAACCGAACTTGCTACAAGAACCAAGTGGAACAGAACACTAATAGCAGACTAGGCTGATGAGACCACAAGCGTGGAATTAGACTGAAGGGTATGTGGTTGATAGGCTTGTGCCGATAGATGTGCAGCAAAAGAAAGCATGTGGTGGGTAGGCATATAGCCGATGAGTGTCCTACAGACTCGTAGCCAAAAGGCATATGGCCGATAGGGTCATGCCTATCAAAAATTGGCTGAGCTAGTAGCCGATTGCTGAAGCATAGCTACAAAGGTGTATTGACTAAGCAGTCGATACACAAGACATAACTAGGATCTTTATATAGAAAGGGGCTCTAACAAGATTGCAATCAAGACAAGGGCAAAGGCATGGGTACTCATGTGGAAAGGATTACTAAACATCACGCGGATCTACCACAAAAATACTTTGCATCACATACAACCTAAGTTCCAAAAATCAGCCACAACACATGCACATAACACGAGATACAATTAAAACACTCAATTCACTTTCTATATAAAAGTAGTCGAGGATAACTTAAGGATTCAAACAAAACTAGTTTGGTATTTTTACGATTTTTCTACAATTTCCTACAAATTTTACAAGTTAGCTGCTTTGCACACATGAAATAATAAAAGAGTTTCGCAGAGAGGCCCTCGGTTTCTCACCGGCGGTGATGATGGCTTGCAGGTTAGCTTGTCAGGAACGGCGGCGCCGGATAGTAGCATGGCCTAGGCATATCGTCGAACAGGTTCTGGGCGAGGAAGGCAAGAACTTGGTTTCACCTTGCAGCTAGTCCTCCCGGTTGCAGATGCGATGGCGACGAGGTTCGGGAACAGCTCCTGGTTAGCGTGGTTGTCATTCAGCAGGCGATCGGCGGTGTTGGGATGACCGGTGATGGCGAGTTCCATCTGCTGCAGCTCGTTGCAGTCGTGGCGAGGGACACGACGGGGTCGCCGGACGTGGGGTCGTCGTCATCATCATTGTGCTGCTGTTGTGCTTGCGTGAGGGAAACATGTTGGCACAGCCAGGAACTCTCCCTCTCCTGATCACTCGCGCACGAACGCAAGGAAGGAGACGCACAGTAATTCCGGCGACGAACGCCCCGGCCGCAACGACGGCCAGGAGCCGGCCTCCACGCCATGATCCGCAGGACCCGCTCGACGTCGCCATGAGCCAATCGCTCGTCCGGACAACGCGGCCTCACCCATGCAGATCAGCGCCACGCACACCACTCCCCTAACTAACTTCAACCGTGGCCACCGGAGCTTCCCTGCAGCTCACGCACGACCCGGTCCACCAACGCGCCGTGGTCGCAACTCATCTGCCGCCCGCGCCGGGCCTTGGCGGCACACGCCATGCGCACACAACTGCTGCTGGTGCGCTCGTTGATGCAAGAGCACGCACGCACGCAGTACACACACACACATGTACACCTAACATGCTAACAAAAACGCAACTCACACACACTAACAGACGCACGCACACTGCTAACACTCCCATGTCCAAATTATTGCTAACAAAACAGAGGGGAAAAAGAGCAGGTGGAGGTGCTAGGATGCCGGGGTGCTTGCGGCCGCGTGCCCTGCTCTGATTTGCTTTGCTCGGTGAAGAGAAAATCAGAGACAGGGAGAGAGAAAGAAAAAGAGCTGGGTGGTCTGCTCGGCTTGGCTTGAGCAGCACAAGGAAGAAAAGGAGGGGAAGTAAACAGCGCTGGGAGAGGATAAGGCCACGGTGGAGTTAATGGCCGTGCGTGGGTGATGCCGGCGGCCGTGGGAGGGGCGGCGCAGAGCCCGCAGAAAAGAAATAGAAGAGGAAGCAAAGTGGAATGCAGCCAGGGACTTTTCTGCAATTACAGAAAATACAGGGACCTTATTGTAAACTAAGTTTTCCCACTATTCTAGAGCTCAAATGAAAAAGTGTTTAAAATAAAAGTTGTGCAACTTTTCAAATCCTACAATTTGTTTTAGAGTTTAAATTCAAAAACTCCAAGAATGAAGTGTTAATTTAAAACCTTGGTCTAAAATCAAAATTATAATATTTTTATCCTAAAGGGTGTAAATTTCATAACATTTAGGACCTAAATGCAAGTATTTATGACATGTCATGATGACTAGATAGGCATGTCATGATGACTGGATAGACTTGCACCTTTTTACACTTTAGCCTTTAGTAACTTTGAAAGTTACTTTTACAATTCACCTTTTTACACTTTTCAACACATACATTACAAATGAAACTTTTGGATATATACATATTTTTATATTATTATTTTTTTATTATTATATTATTTTATTATTATTTTTTTACAGGGGATAAAGTAAGAAAAACGTGTTTACAAAACCACCCTTCACTTATTTTGAAGTTACCCCTTATCCAATTACATTTTGCAAAAACAACCCTAGGTTTTTCTGTAATTACAAAAATACCCTTTTTACTTGCACTTTAAATTTTCAAAAGCTTCACATAAACACACACAAGCTTTCTACAAACAAACACATAGTTCACACTAACAAAATATATGTCTAGTATTGCAAGTACACGAACTGTCACATTGGTCAATCGATCAACGATTACCCAAATAGAATCATGTCTTTGGGAAGTGTTGGGTAAGCCAACGATGAAATCTATGCTGATATTTTCCCACTTCCAAGAAGGAATGGGTAAAGGTTGAAGACTACCAGCAATCTTTAAGTGACTGGCTTTAACTCTTTGGCAAATATCACACTCAGAGACATATCTTGCAATTTCTCTTTTCATGCGAGTCCACCAAAAGTTTTGTCTTAGGTCTTGGTACATTTTGGTAGTACCAGGGTGCATAGAAAACTTGGACAGATGTGCCTCATTCAAAATCTGCTTACGAAGCTGATGGTCCTTGGGTACAACAATACGTCCTTGAACCATAGAATTTCTTTGTGATCTACTTGAAAACACTTATATTTTTCTTCTCCTTGAGCTAGCTGTTGCTTGATAATTTTGACTCCTTCATCATGTAGTTGTGCTCTAATAATACTATCTTGAAGTGTGGGTTCAACTGCTATATGATTCAAACTACCTTGAGGAATAATCTCAAGATTAAGCTTTCTCATTTCCCAATAGAGAGTTTCATTGATGGCTTCTATTGAAAAGCAATGGCAATGCGCTTTGCGGCTGAGTGCATCTGCAACCACATTGGCTTTGCCTGGATGATAGTGCATTTCCAGATCATAATCTTTTATAAGCTCTAGCCAACATCTTATGGTCAGTGCAAATGTTACACTTAGTACCCATAAGATAGTGTCTCCAGATCTTAAGTGCATAGATAACAGCTGCAAGCTCAAGATCATGGGTAGGATAGTTCTGTTCATGTGTCCTAAGTGCTCGTGAAGCATAAGAAATTACTCGGTTGTTTTGCATAAGTACACAACCAAGTCCGATGCCCGACGCATCGCAATTGCTGAGCCAAAACTGGAGCAGTAGTGAGGTGTGCTCTTAGAGTGTGGAATGCTTCTTCACATTTCTCATTCCAAAATAATTTAACTCCTTTCTTCAGCAATTCTGTCATTAGCTCGGTTATTTTAGAGATGTCTGAGATGAAACGACGATAATAGCCAGCAAGACCAAGAAAACTACAGATCTAATGGACTGAAGTAGGGGGCTTCCAATCCATCACTACCTGGACTTTACTTGGATCAACAGATATGCCGTCACTGGAGATGGTGTGACCCAAAAATTTAATTGTATCTAGCCAAAATTCACATTTGGAGAATTTGGCATATAAGTGGTGTTCTCGCAATCTCTGAAGAATAATATGAAGATGTCTAGCATGATCTTCTAGATTTTTAGAATAGATCAAAATATCATCGATGAATACTATGATGAATTTATCAAGCTCCGCCATAAAGACAAAGTTCATGAGATATATGAAATATGCTGGGGCGTTGGTAAGGCCAAAGGACATAACCAGATATTCATAAAGTCCATATCTGGTGGAGAATGCTGTCTTTGGGATGTCGCTGGGCTTAGTCTTTATCTGATGATATCCAGAGCGAATGTCAATTTTGGAGAATACCTTGGCTCCAGCAAATTGATCGAACAAGATGTCAATAAGGGGAAGAGGATATTTGTTTTTGATGGTTACTGCATTGAGGGGGCGATAGTCCACACATAATCTGAGGCTATGACCATTTTTCTTCACAAACAGGGCTGGGCATCCCCATGGTGAAGCACTTGGACGAATAAAACCTTTATCAAGAAGGTCCTGAAGTTGAGCTTTTAATTCTGCCAGCTCATTGGGTAGCATATGATAGGGTCTTTTAGAGATGGGGGCTGTAACGGGTTGTAACTCTATAATAAACTCAATATCCCTATCAGGAGGCATCCTAGGCAAATCATCCGGAAAAACATCTGGGCACTCACATACGATAGGGATGTCCTCAAGCTTGATCCCTTCTATGGCATAGACGCAAGAGTTGATATACTCCCGCTGTGGAAGATATAGAATAGTAGCCTTGTAATCAGGTGAGTCTATCTCAACCGCTCGGGAAGAGATATCTAATGATACTTGGTGCCTAGTCATCCAATCCATACTTAGTAGAATATCCATTCCTTTTAGGTTTAGCAAAATTAAATCTGTCCTTATCAGGTTGCTACCCATTTGAATTGGCACATCTCTACAGATTTGATTCAAAGCAATTTTACCGCCAGGAGTCGCTATCATATATGTTCCTTTAGTATGATAGAAATCCAAGCCTACTTTTGTTCCAAACGTTGGACTGATAAAGCTATGGGTTGCACCGGAATCAAAAAGTATAACTGCAGGTTGATGCTGTATAGTGAAAGTACCTGTCGGTACATATGGACAGGGGTACCTCCTGCTAGGATGTCCAGGCCCTTAGCATCTCACTATCCGTAATCTCCACATCATCTTCTGGGTGACGTGGCATACGGCCTGGGTCTGACAGTTGGGATTATGGTCTCCGGACCTTCCCCGTGGTCCTATAGGTCCAGGGCCTCCATGTGCCCATGAAGGCGGGGAGGCTCTCGGGTGGCCCCCGCGGACCCGGACTCCCTAGGGAGGTCCGGGACCGCCACGTGTGGAGGTCAGACCATCACAGGCCTACCCGCTCCAACCGGCCTCGGGGGTCCGGACCCCCCTTCCCCCGGGGAGGGGTCTGGTGTCGCCACGTGCCGCCCCCGCGGTGGGAGCGGGGCTGGCCCTGCTACGTGCCCGTGACAGGAGGCCCTTCGCGGGTCTCCAGACAACCTACCTGCATTTAATGCCACTGACACACGGGGCAGGTAGGCTGACACCACGGTAAGCCCGCCTGTTTCCAAGGTGGCGCATCGTGTCACTGTATACTGTGCGCAAGCGGTGTACAGTCCCGTCACGGCGCCGCGCGTGGGTGTGATGATGGCCTGTAATAGGAGAGCCAAGGCGTGAGCTGCCACAGTACACACGGAGGCAACGACACAGTGGGTGAGCGCTGCTCCTTCGACTGACAGGTTCTCACCCAACAGTGGCAGCATGGCTTCACTATTGGGTAACACTGACAGCGGTCACTGTGCAGGCAAGGCTGCACACGGCCATATCCTGGCTGTAGATATGCACATCAACTTCTCTATAGAGAGGACTACGGAGAGGAGCTGGAGATGAAGATCTCCATATCTCTCATAGAACAAGCTCCTGTTGGCCAGGCCCACCTGTCGGGGCCCCGCATAGTGTACCTTGGACTATAAAAGGGAGAGTGCACTCGTTAGAAGACAGGGTTCAGATAGGTTCACATGAACACTAGCTAAGGGGCATCCAAGCTCACACAATCAATACAACACCAAAGTGGACGTAGGGTATTACGTTCTGGCAGCCCGAACCACTCTAAATCCTTGTGTCTTTCCTGCGTTCATCCCTCACCGATCAAGCGCTCCTGAGTCTACTCCAAACCCATCCTTAACTAGGATTAGGCGGGTGCATTCCACCACCCGGCTGGAGATTTCCTCCGACATTTGGCGCGCCAGGTAGGGGCTTAGGTTTGGTTTGCGCTTGGTTGAAGCTCAAGACCGCAATGGCGCAAGAAAATGGTCATCACGACCTCCTGTTGGGTGAGGAAGTGGCATCCTCGATGCCACACGCCTCACACTGTCCTCCACCTAGGGGGTCCTCGCGTGCTGCACCGCAGCGTCCTGCGGAGCGGGCTTCCGTGGCCCAATCGGTGCCTGCACCGAATGGGCCGCTCATGGTAGCCAGGGAGTTGCTTCGCAACCCTCCTGGTGAGGCAGCCTCGCCTGACACCCAAAGGCAATGGCGTGACGATGTCGTCCGCCTCCTCAACCTGGCGCAGGCTTCCCCATGCTCAGTGGGGGGGGGGCGGGGTCTGCCTCCAGGCAACGCCGTCGTCAGGGCGGCGCATCCGGTTTTGTGCACTCACCATCAGTGAGGAGTGCACGGACCGAGGACCTTCGGGTGGAGCTCAACCGCAGATGTGCGGGAGAGGACACCCGTGTCTCCATCGAGCGAGCGCATGGTCGCCGGCTCAACATCGAGGGTCGTGACCTCGATGCCGAGCTCGCTGCGGTAGCTCCGGCGCCGCAGGGACCTGTCTAGGCACCGGTGTCCGAGGTGGGCTGCGCAGCGCTCGCAGACCACCTTCACGCGGTCGCCTGGCCATCCAAGTTTCGGCCTCACCGGCCGGAAAAGTATGATGGGTCCACCAACCCGTCAGAATTCCTGCAGGTCTACATCACCGCCATCACGGCGGCCGAAGGTAACGACGCCGTCATGGCAAGTTACTTTCATGTAGCCTTGACCGGGCCAGCCCGGACCTGGCTCATGAACCTTACTCCGGGATCCATCCGATCCTGGGGTGAGCTCTGCGCACAGTTTACGGCAAATTTTGCCAGTGCGTACCAGCAGCACGGTGTGGAGGCCCACCTCCACGCTGTGAGGCAACAACCCGGAGAGACCCTCTGGACCTTCATCTCCCGCTTCACCAAGGTACGTGGAACTATCCCGCGTATCTCCGATGCGTCTATCATCACGGCCTTCCGCCAGGGGGTCCGTGACGAGAAGATGCTGGAGAAGCTGGCGACTCACCAGGTGGAAACTGTCACCACCTTGTTTGCTTTGGCGGACAAATGCGCCAGGGCTGTAGAAGACCGTGCATGGCACTTTGGGACCCAGGTAGGACCCACTCAGACAAGCGGGCCCAGTGTCGCTGCCCCTGGCAGCGGCAAGAAAAAGAACAAGAAGAACAGTGGCTTTGACAAGTCACGGATCGGGGGTCCGGCCGTTGCTGCAGCAACGACCGGGGGCAGAACCCCCGAGGCAAGCACCCACGGCAACAGCGCACCGACCCCGGGTCATGCCCTGTTCATCCTGGGGCTCGCCACAGCGCCACCAAGTGCCGCAAGATCCAGAAGCTCGCAGAGCGCCTCAGCAAGAGGCGTGATCAAGCCTCAAGGGAAGGCTCCTCCCCTCCGCGGCGGTCCGGCAAGGAGAAGGCCTCTGAAGCCGATGCGACCGTGACGGAGAGGGAGTTGGGGTACCAAACCCCCAACAAAGACCTCAAGGGTCTCTTCCACCAGTCCGACTCCGAGTCCGGTGGGGACGAGCGCCGCACGAAGCTGTACATCATGTATGGAGGTAGTTCAGAGCTTGTCTCCCAGCGGGACGTCAAGACCCTTCGCCGAGAGGTCCTCTCGGTGAAGCCGGCGACGCCGAAGGCGGCGCCCCACCAGCGGTGGAAGAACATCACCATCTCCTTCGGGCCGTCGGACTGCGCGGAGAACATGGCGGGTGCTAGTGTGCTGCCGCTCATCATGGCACCCACCATCTCCAACATCCGCCTCCACCACGTGCTGATCGACGGGGGTGCAGGTCTTAGTTGTAACACCCTAATGTAATTTTCCCTGATTTTAATGAATTTATTTGGGCTTAAATAAATTTTCCAGGCTTTTCCTTAATTTTTGTGGCATTTAAAGCAATTTATAACACAAGAAAATAAAATTTATCATAGGATTAAATTGTTTGTGCATTCATGCTGCAGCATTGTTTTATTTGTGTTGAGTTTATAGGTTTGAATTCAATTTGTATTTGAATTCAAATAGTTTTGTTTGAATGATTGAGTATAGAAAAGAAAAGGAAAAGAATAGGGAAAGGAACCAGCCCAAACCCTCTCAGCCCAGCCCACTCCCCCTCTCCCTCTCTCCCTCACGGGCTCTCTCTTCCCCTGGCCCATTTCCTCCCTCGGGTCTCTCTCTTCTCTCCTCACTCCCGCGTGGGCCGAGCCCCGGCCCGTTTCCCCCAGCCCCGCGCCTCCCTCTCCTCTCTCTCTCTTTTCTTCCACGGCCCAGCCCGAGCCAGCGCTTCTTCCCCCTCACGCACGCAGCCGCCACGTGCGCTCGCCCTCCCCCGTGATCTCCTCCTTCCACTGCCAGGCCGGCCCCACCCGTCATCCCCCTCCTCCCGCAACGGCCGCGCCGTCGCAACGGCCGTGAGCTCCGGATCTCCTCCGCCACAACCGTCCCCCGAGGTCCCCGGGCCCTGCCCTTCTTATCCCCCTGCGCCATCCCTTGGACCCTCTCATCCCAACAGCGCCGCCCCAAAGCCCTAATCGCGGCCGCCGCCTTGCCTCTGCTTGAACCCGAGCCGTCGCCACCGGTGAGCCTCGTCTGTGCAATTGCCGGCCACCCGTACCCCTCGTGCCGTGCTGACCTCCCCATCCCATGCACAGGACCTCCGCGCACCGATCCTAGGTGACCAGGAGCCCGGAGAGCCCCGGCAACACTCCTTCCCGCGAGCACCGAACCATCTCCGCCGCAGGACCTCGCCGCCGGCCACCTTCCGCCGCAACACCGGCCTCCACAGCCCTCGGTAAGCTTCGCCACTCTCCTCTGGTCCTTTTGCACCGAATGTCGTAGCCCTTAGCCATCCGTAGCGCCCGAAACACGCGCGCCGCCGTTACGCCGCCGCGCCGAGCCGCCCCTCGCCGTGGGGAGCAACCACCCGAGCCCTAATTCACTTTCTTGAGCACCTAGACGGGTTACCCGTGTCGCACTCTACCTCTAGGGCTTGGTGCCGTTCAAAACAGCGCCCGGAACACCAAGATGGGCCAGCGCCGGCGAAGCGCCGCCACGGGAGCCGAGCTCCGGCGACCCCCCCCCCCACCGCTCCAGCACCATTGACCCGAGCCGTGGAATCCAAGCCGCCCGATCCGTGAAGGACGCGTAGGATTAGATCCCGCATACCCCTTCGCCCAGAGCCCTCCGATCGTGATCCAATGGCCGAGCGTCGCCCATACCGGTTCGGCCTGGCGATCTTTCTAAAGAGCCCCTCAGTTTTTCTCAAATAAACCCGTGGTCCGCTGCAGTGCAATAATAATTGCAGTTTAGTCCTATTTCTTGCACCGAGGACCCTGATCTTTATAGTATTAGAACCCGCCATCCGTGCCGTGAGTTTTAGCGTGTTAGACCCCGAGTCTATGCTTTAATTGCGTTTAGGTCCCCAGTTTGCGCACAGAACCCCCTGGAAGTTCTGTTCTTCTCGCAAATAGGTCCCTGGATCTTGTTTCAAGCGTAGTTTTCGCGTCTTAGCTCCGTTTTAGGTGTTCTTTATATCCACGCGATCGTTGTAACGCGTAGAATAGTTCTGGCATAGTTTTGTGTGCTATTTTTATGTAATGTTGTATTGTTTCTTATAGTTTGCTATTGTTTGTGCATGTGTGTATGTCTGGATCATGCTTGATGATCGTGAGTAGACGCGGAGCCTTTGGACGAGTACCAGGAGCAGCCATCTTCCGAGCAGTTCGAGCAGCAGCCGGGAGAGTACGAGGAAGGCAAGTATAACATGAACCTCCTATCACTTTTAAATACAATTTCATACTGCATTTTAATACTGTATGCCTACAAGGACTTTCCTAGCCACTTTATATCCTATATATATCCTTTGGGTTGCATTCTGGTTAGTTGTGCTAGGTTGCTGCGCTATAACAAACTTGGTCCTTTTTAATTAAATTTGATTAATGGTCTTATGCAACTTAATTCTGGGAGTGGCCCTCTGTGCTGTGTGCTTGAGTGGCTCACGTCTCCTTAAAAGATGCTTTTGATAGAAACTTGGTTTAGGGGGCCAGCACGGTGCTTAGTGCTTGGTTGGCCACTCTCCCTAAGGACCGGTTCATAGAGCGACAATCTGGGACAACCGCGCAACCACAAGACTGGAATGGGACGGTCTTGACTTACTAATTAGGTCATTTTGGTTCGGGAGTAACTTACCTGCGTGGGCAAGAGGGGTGGTAAGCTTCAATGGTCCCTGCTCCTCCGGCTTGGTCTGTGCTGTGTGTCTTGTACCCCCGGAGGTGGGCCCCATCGTCGCTGATCCAGAATCCTTAGCGGTTACACCTTACCAACGTGATCCTTTGTAACGGTCTCGTAGTGTGCTTGCTAGCCATCTCACCTAAGGAAGTGTGATGAACAACTAGCGTAGCTCACGACTTGTGGGTAAAGTTGTGCAACCTCTCGAGAGTGTAAAACTGATATATCAGCTGTGCTCACAGTCACGAGCGGCCCAGATCCTCCGTCTGATTAGTGGGGTTATCAACCTTTGGTTAGGGAGATTTCCCCGGGTGGTTTTGGTCTGAATGGTTCTCAGTAGTTCTTAATTAATATTGATTAATTCTTATGCAATTTGGGTTATGGTAATTCATCCCTTTGTAGTAATTAGCTTTAATAAAATTGCCAAGATTAAAAGCTAATGCAGTTGAGTCAGCTAACCTTAGAGCCTCATACACGTGTTATACTTGTTGAGTACGAGTTTGTACTCACCCTTGCCTCTCTACTTTTCTGTTCTATTTCGGATATCTTCGACTGCTGCTCAGTGCCCGGCAACGTGGAAGACTACGTCAGCGGCTTCGACGACTTCTAGGCGTTTGTCTCCCAGTCGACGTCCCTGTGGCGCCCAGCTCTTCATGTATCTCTTTTACGCCTCCGCAACTCTTGAACCGATTCTTGATTCGGTTGTAATAAAATAATTCATTTACGATTTATATTAATGTTATTCGTGATATGTGTTGTGATACCTTGATGATTCTGTTGTATATATGCGTGACTTGATCCTGGCGCATATATGATTGCTCGATTTATGTTCTTTATAAATCGGGTGTGACAGGATTGGTATCAGAGCCGTGTCGACTGTAGGACGAAACCTAGATAGAATTGGACGAGTTTAGGGCTTCTTTTCTCTTGCCCTGCTTCCGCAAATCTTCTAACATCATTTCCTGTCTCTATTCCTTGAGTCCTAAGCCCTTGATTTGCTATCTCTCCTGTTTTTTTTCGAGAAATAGCTTGAGCTTTCCGTAGACGTTGGCCTGAGTCACCTAATCTTATAAGCTAAAAGCTTAGGTTGTCCCGATGAAAATACGCTAGAACGAGTGTGTTGGTCGAGTAGTGTGAAAAACTCGACTAAGTTGTGAATATTGGATGCTTGTTATTGTGCGAATGTTTGATTTGGATTTTTGGTTGATTGCATAGTCTAGTAGATAAACTTGTTCATGCAAATCGACCTAACCCAACTTGAACTAAACAATAAAATTGAGTTAGAACGTTGGGGGTAAAACCTATATTCCTTTCTTTTTGTCATATCCTTCCGAAGTTTCATTTCCGCAGCGGCACAATATTTCTTTCTCATAAAATTTCGTTGCTGCAATCAGATGGTGAACACCAGGCGCACCGGTTCCGGTTCTGACCAGCAGGAGCAGAACAACCAGAGTACTGGTCAGCCGCTGCCGATACCGCCACCACTGACCCCGGAGCAGTTCTTCCAGCTCCAGATGCAGATGATGGCGACCCTGAACAATACTGTTCAGGCTCTGCAGCATATCCACGCCCAGCCACCGCCTCCTCCGCCGCCTCAGCCCTGTGATCGGCGTGCGGATTTCCTGAGAGGTCATCCTCCGACCTTCTCTCACGCCACGGACCCACTCCAGGCGGACGACTGGCTTCGTTCGGTGGAGCGCCAGTTGGTTGTTGCGCAGTGCGACGACCGGGAGAGGGTTCTGTACGCAGCAAGGCAGCTGCGAGGCTCCGCTCTCGACTGGTGGGAGTCCTACCCGGCTCAGGACCATGTTGCTCTCACCTGGGTCCAGTTCCGTGAGCGCTTCAGGAACCATCACATTCCTGAGGGCATTATGAAGATGAAGCAGAAGGAGTTCCGCGCCCTTAAGCAGGTAAATCAAATGGAATTCCCTGCAATTTCTGTTGAGCTTCGAACTCTCCTTGATCTCTTTTCATCAGCCTGACATATTGAGCGATTTCTATCCTTGTTATCTGTGTTCGTTATTTCAGGGATCGATGACGGTGACGGAGTACCGTGACCGTTTCCTTCAGCTGGCCCGCTATGCCCCTGCTGACGTCGCTCGCGATAGTGATAAGTAGGAGTATTTCAGGGAGGGACTGGATGATCACATCCAGTATGCGCTGCTGAACCACCGCTTCAACAACTTCAACCAGCTGGTTGATGCGGCCCTCAACACCGAGCGTAAGCGCCGGGAGATTGAGGATAAGAAGAGGAAGATGGCTCCATCCTCTTCGAGCAGCAACACTCATCCCCGATATCAGCATCCGCAGCAGCAGAGGCCGCCCAGCAGTACCAGCAGCGGCAGCAGTACCCGCCTCGTTCTCAGCAGCAGCAGCAGGCGGGACAGGGTCAGAGGCTTCCAGCGCCTCCGGCTCCACCAGCTCCGAGGCAGGGAGTGCCTACTCCTCCTGCCGGGTAGCAGGCCGCTGCATTTCCGCGAGTGTGCTTCCACTGCGGCGAGCCAGGGCACTACGCCAACGTCTGTCCTCGGAAGGCGCAGGCAGGACAGCAGGGGCGTGCAGCACCGCCCAAGGCCCCAGCTCAGGGCAGGGTGAACCATGTGACGGCCGAGTCAGCGGCCGAGGCTCCCAACGTGGTCATTGGTACGTTTATGGTCAACACCCATCCTGCTACAGTACTTTTTGATACTGGTGCTACGCATTCTTTCATCACCCAGTCCTTTGTTGAGCATCATGGCATTCCTACTAGCACATTAAAAAGGTGCATGTTAGTATCTTCACCGGGAGGACAGTTGAGGTCTCATGTCTTCTGTCCCAGAGTCAGTGTGGCCATAAGGGGGTAGATTTCAGTGCAAATCTGATGGTGCTAGACACCAAGGGCATTGATGTGATCCTCGGGATGGAGACTCTTGCTAAGTGGGGAGTCCGGATAGATTGTGCTCAGAGGACTGTTCTTCTGTCAGCACCGGATGGTCAGGAGGTCACTGTTGGAGCTACAGAGCCTTCTGGATTTCTTCATCAGATGGATGCTAGCCCCACGGATGGTATCCGCGTGGTGTCTGAATTCCCGGATGTCTTTCCGGATGATTTGCCAGGTATGCCGCCTGATCGCGACATTGAGTTTTCTATTGATCTCTTACCTGGCACAGCTCCTATTGCTAAGAGGCCCTATCGTATGGCTCCCATTGAGCATGAGGAAGTTAAGAAGACCATTGACGAGTTGCTAGCCAAGGGTTATATCCATCGCAGTTTCTCTCCTTGGGCTTTTCCTGTATTGCTCGTAGAGAAGAAGGATGGTGCGAAGAGAATGTGCGTCGATTATCGGGATCTGAATGCAGTCACCATCAAGAACAAGCATCCATTGCCTCGTATTGAGGACCTCTTTATCAGCTTCAGGGTCCTTGTGTATTCTTGAAGATTGATCTGCGTTCCGGGTATCATCAGCTGAAGATTCGTTCCGAGGATATCCCGAAGACGGCATTCACCTGCAAGTATGGGCTATACGAGTATACGGTCATGTCCTTTGGCTTGACCAATGCTCCGGCTTTCTTCATGCATCTGATGAACAAGGTTTTCATGGATTATCTGGACACCTTTGTGGTGATATTCATTGATGATATCCTGATATATTCCAAGTCAGAAGCAGAGCATGAGAAGCATCTGAGGCTTGTGTTGCAGAGGCTCAGAGAGCACAAGCTGTATGCCAAGCTCAGCAAGTGCGAATTCTGGATTGACGAGGTTCCATTCCTCGGTCATGTTATCTCCAAGGGAGGTATCGCTATGGACCCCGGAAAGGTGAAGGATGTGCTTGACTGGGTGGTACCGCAGACAGTGAAGGAAGTTCGCTCTTTTCTGGGCTTAGCAGGTTATTATCGGAGGTTCATTAGGAATTTCTCCAAGATTGCGAAGCCTTTGACTTCCTTGCTAGAGAAGGGTGTGGATTTCTCTTGGACTGATGAGCGTCAGAGTGCCTTCGAGGAGCTGAAGAAAAGGTTGACTATGGCGCCAGTCCTTACTCTGCCAGACCAGAGTAAGAGGTTCACAGTGTATTGTGATGCTTCGAGGGATGGTCTTGGTTGTGTTCTGATGCAGGAGGGCAGAGTGATAGCTTATGCCTCGCTGCAGTTGCGCCGGCACGAGCTAAATTATCCCACTCATGATCTGGAGTTGGCCGCAGTTGTGCATGCTCTGAAGATATGGAGGCATTACTTGTTTGGACAGAGGTGTGATATTTACACCGATCACAAGAGCCTCAAGTATATTTTCACTCAGAGTGAGCTGAATATGCGGCAGAGAAGATGGTTAGAGCTGGTCAAGGATTATGACCTGGAGATTCACTATCATCCGGGCAAGGCCAATGTTGTAGCGGATGCTCTGAGCAGGAAGAGCTATGTTAACATGGCCGTGGCTTTTCAGATGCCTCAGGAGCTATGCGAGGAGTTTGAGCAGCTGAGTCTGGGTTTCTTGCATCATACCTCGAGTGCAGCATTCGAGGCAGAACCCACTCTAGAGGCAGAGATCAGGCAGCATCAGAAGGAAGATAAGAAGCTGCAGGAGATTCGTGAGTTGCTCGAGATTGGTAAAGCACCTCATTTCAGAGAGGATGATCAGGGTACCTTGTGGTACAAGGGTCGTATATGTGTGCCGGATGTGAATGACCTCAGGAAGCTGATCTTGAGTGAGGCTCATGATACAGCATATTCTATCCACCCAGGCAGTACGAAGATGTATTACGACCTGAAGGAACGATTCTGGTGGTACGGAATGAAGCGTTCAGTTGCGGAGTACGTGGCTATCTGTGACACTTGTCAGCGTGTCAAGGCAGAGCATCAGAGACCAGCAGGTCTATTGCAGCCATTGAAGATTCAGGAGTGGAAATGGGAGGAAATCACTATGGACTTCATTGTTGGATTGCCTCGTACTCAGAAAGGGTACAACTCCATATGGGTGGTAGTGGATCGGTTGACGAAGGTTGCTCACTTCATTCCGGTGAACACTACTTACTCCGGTGCTAGACTCGCAGAGTTGTACATCTCCAGGATTGTCTGTCTGCATGGTGTTCCAAAGAAGATTATATCTGATCGAGGATCTCAGTTCACTTCGCGGTTCTGGGAGCAGTTGCATGACTCGTTGGATACGAAGTTGGGCTTCAGTACTGCTTATCATCCTCAGACAGATGGGCAGACAGAGAGAACCAACCAAGTGTTGGAGGATATGCTTCGAGCCTGCGCTATTCAGTATGGTACCAGCTGGGATAAATGCCTGCCGTAATCAGAGTTTTCATACAACAACAGTTATCAGGCCAGTCTGAAGAAATCCCCATTCGAGGCTCTGTATGGTCGTAAGTGCAGGACTCCGCTGTATTGGGATCAGATTGGCGAGAGGCAGGTGTTTGGTCCTGATATTGTTGAGGAGGCAG
The DNA here is from genome assembly GCF_002211085.1 of Panicum hallii. NCBI lineage: Eukaryota > Viridiplantae > Streptophyta > Magnoliopsida > Poales > Poaceae > Panicum > Panicum hallii. The sequence goes on along the minus strand of NW_020356170.1, from coordinate 3,508 downwards.
AGCAGCTGGTACAGCAGGTGCGAGAGAACCTGAGGGTCGCACAAACTCGTCAGAAGAGCTACGCGGATGTTCGTCGCCGAGATTTGACCTTCGCAGTGGGTGATCATGTGTACCTGAAGGTCTCGCCGATGAGAGGAATCCGCAGGTTTAATGTGAAAGGGAAGCTAGCCCCTCGATACATTGGTCCGTTCAAGGTGTTGGAACGGAAAGGTGAAGTGGCATATCGTTTGGAGTTACCTTCCAGTCTCTCAGGAGTGCATGATGTGTTTCATGTGTCTCAGCTGAAGAGGTGCTTGAGGGTGCCAGAAGAGCAAGCACAGATAGAAGGGTTGGATGTGCAGGAGGATCTGACCTACGTCGAGCATCCGGTGAAGATTCTGGAGACATCTGAGAGAGTTACTAGAAACAAGAAGATCAAGATGTGCCGTGTTCAGTGGAGTCATCACACAGAGGATGAGGCTACTTGGGAGCGAGAAGATGAGCTGAGGAAAACATACCCCGATCTCTTTGCTAGCTAGCCTATTCGAATCTCGGGATGAGATTCCTGTAAGGGGGGTAGGTTTGTAACACCCTAATGTAATTTTCCCTGATTTTAATGAATTTGTTTGGGCTTAAATAAATTTTCCAGGCTTTTCCTTAATTTTTGTGGCATTTAAAGCAATTTATAACACAAGAAATAAAATTTATCATAGGATTAAATTGTTTGTGCATTCATGCTACAACATTGTTTTATTTGTGTTGAGTTTATAGGTTTGAATTCAATTTGTATTTGAATTCAAATAGTTTTGTTTGAATGATTGAGTATAGAAAAGAAAAGGAAAAGAATAGGGACAGGAACCAGCCCAAACCCTCTCAGCCCAGCCCACTCCCCCTCTCCCTCTCTCCCTCACGGGCTCTCTCTTCCCCTGGCCCATTTCCTCCCTCGGGTCTCTCTCTTCTCTCCTCACTCCCGCGTGGGCCGAGCCCCGGCCCATTTCCCCCAGCCCGCGCCTCCCTCTCCTCTCTCTCTCTTTTCTTCCACGGCCCAGCCCGAGCCAGCGCTTCTTCCCCCTCACGCGCGCAGCCGCCACGTGCGCTCGCCCTCCCCCGCGATCTCCTCCTTCCGCTGCCAGGCCGGCCCCACCCGTCATCCCCCTCCTCCCGCAACGGCCGCGCCGTCGCAACGGCCGTGAGCTCCGGATCTCCTCCGCCACAACCGTCCCCCGAGGTCCCCGGGCCCTGCCCTTCTTATCCCCCTGCGCCATCCCTTGGACCCTCTCATCCCAACAGCGCCGCCCCAAAGCCCTAATCGCGGCCGCGCCTTGCCTCTGCTTGAACCCGAGCCGTCGCCGCCGGTGAGCCTCGTCTGTGCAATTGCCAGCCACCCGTACCCCTCGTGCCGTGCTGACCTCCCCATCCCCTTCACAGGACCTCCGCGCACCGATCCTAGGTGACCAGGAGCCGGAGAGCCCCGGCAACACTCCTTCCCGCGAGCACCGAACCATCTCCGCCGCAGGACCTCGCCGCCGGCCACCTTCCGCCACAACACCGGCCTCCACAGCCCTCGGTAAGCTTCGCCACTCTCCTCTGGTCCTTTTGCACCGAATGTCGTAGCCCTTAGCCATCCGTAGCGCCCGGAACACGTGCGCCGCCGTTACGCCGCCGCGCCGAGCCGCCCCTCGCCGTGGGGAGCAACCACCCGAGCCCTAATTCACTTTCTTGAGCACCTAGACGGGTTACCCGTGTCGCACTCTACCTCTAGGGCTTGATGCCGTTCAAAACCGCGCCCGGAACACCAAGATGGGCCAGCGCCGGCGAAGCGCCGCCGCGGGAGCCGAGCTCCGGCGACCCCCCCCCCCCCCCCCCCCCGCCGCTCCAGCACCGTTGACCGAGCCGTGGAATCCAGGCCGCCCGATCCGTGAAGGACGCGTAGGATTAGATCCAGCATACCCCTTCGCCCAGAGCCCTCCGATCGCGATCCAACGGCTGAGCGTCGCCCATACCGGTTCGGCCTGGCGATCTTTCTAAAGAGCCCCTGAGTTTTTCTCAAATAAACCCGCGGTCCGCTGCAGTGCAATAATAATTGCAGTTTAGTCCTATTTCTTGCACCGAAGACCCTGATCTTTATAGTATTAGAACCCGCCGTCCGTGTCGTGAGTTTTAGCGCGTTAGACCCCGAGTCTATGCTTTAATTGCGTTTAGGTCCCCAGTTTGCGCACAGAACCCCCTGGAAGTTCTATTCTTCTCGCAAATAGGTCCCTGGATCTTGTTTCAAGCGTAGTTTTCGCGTCTTAGCTCCGTTTTAGGTGTTCTTTATATCCACGCGATCGTTATAACGCGTAGAATAGTTCTAGCATAGTTTTGTGTGCTATTTCTATGTAATGTTGTACTGTTTCTTATAGTTTTCTATTGTTTGTGCATGTGTGTATGTCTGGACCATGCTGATGATCGTGAGTAGACGCGGAGCCTTTGGACGAGTACAGGAGCAGCCATCTTCCGAGCAGTTCGAGCAGCAGCCGGGAGAGTACGAGGAAGGCAAGTATAACATGAACCTCCTATAACTTTTAAATACAATTTCATACTGCATTTTAATACTGTATGCCTACAAGGACTTTCCTAGCCACTTTATATCCTATATATATCCTTTGGGTTGCATTCTGGTTAGTTGTGCTAGGTTGCTGCGCTATAACAAACTTGGTCCTTTTAATTAAATTTGATTAATGGTCTTATGCAACTTAATTCTGGGAGTGGCCCTCTGTGCTGTGTGCTTGAGTGGCTCACGTCTCCTTAAAGATGCTTTTGATAGAAACTTGGTTAGGGGGCCAGCACGGTGCTTAGTGCTTGGTTGGCCACTCTCCCTAAGGACCGGTTCATAGAGCGACAACCTGGGACAACCGCGCAACCACAAGACTGGAATGGACGGTCTTGACTTATTAATTAGGTCATTTTGGTTCGGGAGTAACTTACCTGCGTGGGCAAGAGGGGTGGTAAGCTTCAATGGTCCCTGCTCCTCCGGCTTGGTCTGTGCTGTGTGTCTTGTACCCCCGGAGGTGGGCCCCATCGTCGCTGATCCAGAATCCTTAGCGGTTACACTTACCAACATGATCATTTGTAACGGTCTCGTAGTGTGCTTGCTAGCCATCTCACCTAAGGAAGTGTGATGAACAACTAGCGTAGCTCACGACTTGTTGTAAAGTTGTGCAACCTCTCGAGAGTGTAAAACTGATATATCAGCTGTGCTCACAGTCACGAGCGGCCCAGATCCTCCGTGATTAGTGGGGTTATCAACCTTTGGTTAGGGAGATTTCCCCGGGTGGTTTTGGTCTGGATGGTTCTCAGTAGTTCTTAATTAATATTGATTAATTCTTATGCAATTTGGGTTATGGTAATTCATCCCTTGTAGTAATTAGCTTTAATAAAATTGCCAAGATTAAAAGCTAATGCAGTTGAGTCAGCTAACCTTAGAGCCTCATACACATGTTATACTTGTTGAGTACGAGTTTGTACTCACCCTTGCCTCTCTACTTTT